>NW_026858192.1:0-31457 GCF_026571515.1 Ruditapes philippinarum
TTTTAATATTTGCCATGGCAAACTTTTATGTAATTGCCATGGAAAATTTTTGCCATGGACTTGCCATGGCAAATTTTTGCCATGGAATTGCCATGGCAAATTTGCCATGGAATTTCTATGGCAAAAATTTGCCATGACAAAATGAAAAAAATTAGAGATTGCAATAAAAACATAACAATAGCACCAATAACATGTCATAGGATAAGTTTTAGAATGTTTTGTGATGTTTTAAAAAAATAATTGCCATGGCAAATTTGCCATGGCAAAAGTAGGAAAAATCTTGCCATGGCAATTCTTATTTGCCATGGCAAATTATTTGCCATGGCAAAATGCCGAAATGCCATGGCAAAACACACTTTGCCATGGCAAATGCAAACTTTCAATGCATTTTTACAAAAAAGTATTAAAGATAGAGAAACAAAACATATTAACTTTTAAACCTTTTAGTAAATATGACAATTTAAGATAGTTTTCATTTTTTTAAAGCGCGTAAAAATAGGGGTTGAATTTGCCAAAAACTGGCGCGGCAAAAAGAAACCGGCAGCTATTATGTTTGAAACTTGTTTAAGAAGCATAATTATGTATATTACATATATAAAATTTCACTAACTTCATTTACAACATACAGGATCTTTATGTTTGTCAATCTCATCAAAATATCACCCTAAATCTCCATAGATGGATATATTTGAAATAAGGAATATAGAACACCCTTTATCATGATTGAATTACATGTATTACCCTGATTGTATTTTTCATGCTTAATTTCAATTAATTTTCTTCTTAATTTGTAAGTTCACAAAAGCTTCTTCACATGTGTTTGTGTGGATAAGATATAAACATTATTTGACATCAACTTGCTAGTTTTCTCTATGCTATAAGTCAAACGAATGACGAGATTGTAGCTTGAAACTTCATAGGTGAATAACTCTATATCTTAACTTTGTACTTCTTAAGGTTATTGTCCTTTTTAAATGTCAATACGCGGGAATGAACTATTCATTTTTATTCGGCAGAGGAGTCCATGACTGGTGCATGTTGGTCTTTGAGTGCAAAACAAAAATTATCAAAAAAAATCCCATTTATGCAGTAGGTATAAAGAATTCATGTTGTTTTTCTAACGTGCTTATGTTTTTCAAAGCCTTACTTTGCAAAATCATGTTCAACAATGTGGAAAAAAATCATTCAAGAGATGAAAAAATAGTGTTACGATAAGAGTTTTGATTAATAAACAGTTAAATAAATCATTTTGTCATTACAACTTTCGAACCACTTGCTCCTTATTGCTCTAAAATTCTGCAACAAAATAATATGTTCTATATAATAACTTCTGTAATGAAAAAAAATGGTGCAATTAGAGATCATTAGGATCTGATTGCTTAATAATAAGATGTTCTTACCAATTAACCTTACTAACAGATCAACATATATTTCTCAAACAAAATAGAATACAGAAATTAGATTCCTAATGAAAGCCAAACACTGAAAATGTTGCAGGCTTAGTTTGTTTGAGCCTGTTCATGGACGGTAGTGGTAAGATTGATATTTATTTAAAAAAGTAAACACGGTTTTGCTAATGTATCAACACCGTCAGGTGTTAGATGAACTTAGAACAAAAACTAAAAAATAATTTCGGAAATATGAATATTATAAAAATAGTTTTTAATATCGCACCATTTATTACCAAAACAATGAGAAAGCATTAAAGTAATTAATAATGTTTAAAACGATTTATTTATAATCGTTTCGACAGACTTGACACTATAGTTCACTTTATAATGTCGCTTTTATTTCAGATAAAACAATTGTTCGACGATTTCTTTGGCGTATCAGCCCTCGTGATAAGACCATCATCGCGTTATTTGTGTGAAGGCAGGGGTTACTTGCCGTAGCGTAACCGGTACGCGGGGTTTGGACTTCATCATATGGCCCTTCAAAACTTTATTGACGTCACTTACGCTTATAAATATCATTTTATCGTTACCGTTTCCTTGCCACTTATTAAGAACAGAAATCTAAAACCGTCACGCTTTTTTTGTATGATCACGCCTGATGGTTAGAGAGTAATATTCAATGTTTTCAGCATACCTAATCTAATTGCTGAATATATATTTAAGTTGGTTGGATTAAACTATGGCAGTATGTGGAATAAATGTTCTTATCAAAGATATGCAACGGCATTTAGATAGTTCCCAGCTAAAGTTAAGTCCATATGTACTTATTTATCATTACATAAAACACTCTAGAAAAACATTTACTTTTCATTTAACATTGATTTATTTATGCAAAAGTACTTGGCTGCCACTACAAAGAGTATTAGTCATGCATATTTATGTAAAGACCATTGACATTTTATATTTTATTATTTATTTCATTTATGCCTTGCGTCGTGTATTATCCATGCTTGTAAATAAGCCATACATGTAAAAAGTCACGTAGGATTCATTTTCATTTAATACTTTAATACACAGGATAGTCTACCATTGACTTCACAACACTGTTATTAACTATTCCCATAACAGAATGATTCAAAAAGCAAGATTTTAACGAATAAAACATTTTGGATTTAGGAGCCGATTTTATACAAACGTTACCATATCACTTCACAGGTTCTAGATGACTGACTTTGCTTAAACATCATTGTTCAGCGGTCTTTTATTGTTATTATAACAGTATGATCATCAGAGGTCTCAATATCTAATCTTATAAATGGTTTCAACGAAAACAAAGAGTTGAAAAAATAAGCATCATACAAAAACAAAGAATTGAAAGGTAAAAGTCTACGTCAACGAAAAAATATTATTTATTGATCATTAGAATGCACAGAAAGCAAACATATCTAATTTAAGGGCAGATAATTCGTTCGCTGAAAATGTATTTTGTATCATAATTATTCTAAGATCATGCAATAGGTTCTCGTGTGTTAATATTTGTTTTGCTTATTAATAATATATTTCCACGTAAAAACTAAAACTGAAAAATCACAAAACGACTTAAATAATTATTTCAAATGATCAAATGATACACTCAGAGTAATTGAAAATCAAAATTATATGAATTAGCAAGAATAAAATAATAAACACTATCACAATTTTAAAACAGATATTATTGTTTCATGAAAGAGGAAAATAGGCACGTGTCTTCAATCCATGAGAATAGTTTTTAAGATGTAAAGCAGCAATGGATACCAATTTAACTTGTCTATTTCTCTTAAATGTATTGAAAACGTTTAAAAGAATAAATACAAATGAACGCATTCTATTACTTGGGGCCATACGCCGCTTTTCAAGGAATGTCACGAAAGTGTCGCATTGAAGGTTCCATGATAACCGCCGTTTTGAAACAATTTTGTTATTTTGGACTTTCTTTTTTTTCTCTTTTCTACTCTTTTGACTTGCAATCATTGAGTCATTTGTCTAACATATGTTTACTTTCTGAAATTAATGCAGCGTTTGAAAAACACGTTAACTTTATAAGTTATTGTAAAATGGTTCCCTTTCTGTTCATCTCTTTTCTTATTTAATTTTTGATACAATTTATATCAAGGAACAAAATTCATATCAAATGTGTAACTTCGGTTTGTCCATATTAGACGTTTCTCGGTTCCAATAAATATTGTGTAAGATATGCAGATGATAAAAATATATTACATTTGCATTTGGCGAGTTTAACAGCAGATTTACTGCAGATTTTTGAGTATATATGCATTTGTGAGTGTATAAGGCTATCTATGCTGAGATTATTTTTGACTGAATTTTAATAATTGATACTTGTCTTATAAAACGCCTGTACGAAATAAATATGATAGTGAATTGCCTTAAAAATGCATGGTGCATACACGAACTCATTGTTAAACGAATGAAACCCTACTTAGAATATATTAGCAGACTGGATCATTTTAAGTACAATATTCATGCGTGTTTAATATCAGATACATTCTATGTAACAATAAGTTCGAGAATCGACACAAACTTATAGAACCAATATAATTTGACTAAAGAAATCAGAGTTTAGAATACACAGATTTACTCCCATTTTTTCTATTATTTATGATGTTTGCTTTTTCTGATTGTTTTGGTATTTAAATGACAGCAGTTAGTTTTCAATATTTTACATATATTACATTTTATATGTATATAATTGTATGTATAAAATTGAAAGGGATCAGAACGAAAGAAATTTTATATGGTTCCTCTCCCTAAATAACAAATGATATTTACACAAACATATATGGCAGGATATCTATTTCATTTATGTTACAAATTTTAAGTAAGAATGTTGCAATATTTAGTTTAAACATAAACAATGAAGAAAAAAATAGAAATGCAATTAAATAAGACAATTTTCAGGTAAATACTAAGCAAAAGAAAAACTTAAGACAGTATTTTATATTTAAACTGACACTTAAAGCAAATTTAGCAAGAGTCTAGAAATTAACTATTTCAACCTAACCAGAAAAATTTAGACAGCAGTTACATGTGTATATTCAAAAGGATATCTTTCAACGTTTTGGACCTTTTAACATTATAACATTACCAATTAAATGCTAATAGTGCATACACTCCTATCCAGAACATCATATTCCTAATCTAATAACAAGGGATTTGAACAACTGCCGTTGGTATATTGAATAAACAGGATGGTTCTATGCTCTGTCTAATTATTTTCAGATCTTTCTATAATATCACGTGTATTGCAAGTAATTTCAGATCATTGTACAGTACAAATAACCGTGAGTGAAAGACGAACGAGAAAGATAATTTTTTCAGACTTGTATTAACATGTACATTCTTTTTTATTTTAGGATTGACAAAACAAATAATAATTACAAACTTGAAATAGAATTTAGCTCTCACAGTGTGAAATTTTAATTCAAGAACCAACCAATGTTGTAATGCTTTAAACCATGAAATTTCGTTTGAAATATCTGAATAATTTGCAGGTTAACAAAATCATACATAATTAGAAAAGTTATAATTATGCTGTAACAGTCGATTGAATGATCAGGAAAAGGTAATATCATATTGAATGAAACCTAATCAATTTAACCCTAAAAGATAATAGAATATTTCAGCAAAAATACTCCTCACCAGTGTTTATTTGGATAAATTATTTGAAAACGGGTTCAGGTTTCATATTTTTTGTTTCGTTACCTTAGGAAGTCTTAAAGGATACTTAGCTTTCAAAAACTAATGCCATTGAGCCTACAAACAAAATTCAAAACATTACGTCATTTTCTAATTTTCAATTATAAAAAAAATCCTAAAAATCGTAAAGTAAAATTATTTCTAAAGTCATTTAAAATTTTAAACATGAAACGATATACAGGGCTTTCTACTAGTTTGAATGTTATATTTAACAAGCACATTGCATAATAGAGTACCACCAAAATGTCAAAGACCTGCTTGTGTAAGAAGAGAGAAATTGGTACGTGAAGCTGAGCACGCTGAAACATTTAGATGATATGCTATGTAGCAGGTTTATTAAAAACTAATCTTCACCTTACACACAAACAATGGTATTTTAAAAAACACAATCACTATGACGACCAAAAAACATAAACGTTTAAGTTAAAAAAAATAAAATTACTGATACATTCAGAGCGATTCTTTTTATAGAAATGTTCTTGTTTCACGTGACTTATTCCTTATTTTTCCCTTGGGCTAATGAAATATCAAATAAAACACAATTATGACAAAATGTAAGTGTACTTTTACTCACAATTTTAACTAGAATATCCATGATGTCAATTATTATAAAGTTAAAGTATTTCTTATATAATCAAACAAATTCGTTTATTAATCAGTAGAAACTAAATTATATCTTTACTAAAAAAACAATTGTTGGAGAAAAGTAAAACATTATATCTTATGTTTGAAAGTGATGATCATTTCAAAATTATGATATTATATAACATCACATCAATAAGCAACCACATTTTCTGAAAGACGTCACCGTTTTCGTTCACAACCTTTATAATAGTTATTATTAAGAACATGATTTGTAAACGTGAAATCTAAAGATAGATATATAAATTTAACCGTATTGTTTGATAAAGTCATAAAACAATGCACGGTAAAAACTAGTACAATCATTGCATTATTTTAACAAAATGTTATAGATTAGGTTATATTATGATTTTTCATGCCGTGCAATGTAAGTACTAAAGCGGAAATAAAATCAGGAAACATGTTTGAGGATAGTCATATTTCACTTCTTACGACTGATTCTAGGATTGTCAAGTACTGAAATCCTGTATAACATATTATCGGATGAGAAAAAACACGTAAATACTAAAACACAGTAAACCATGTAAACAGGAAGTCAACAAAATAAGGATAGATCGGATGTATTGAACGTCCACAAGTTATATGTGTTTCTTTTTTTCTTCTTATCTTTCCTCGATGGAAAGTATTTGTTTTTTTATTTAATTGGTTATATATTTGCAATGAGCAAAATTGTCATAATAAGTGAGATTTTAATCAGTACAACATTTTAAGAAACAAAGTCACTTCGTTGATGTAAAAGCCAAAAAAAGATTTCTTTAATGATGCCGCCATTTAAGAGGCAAATTAATCCAAGTACGAATAGAAAAACTTGAAACAAACTAAACGAATAACACACCCGTCTAAATTTAAAATAAAAAGATTCAGTAATTGGAACCAATTAGAAAATATCAATGAACTAAATTAACATTTTTTATCAATACCTCAAATATCATAACCAAAACTTTCTTTTCTGAAAAACAATCTGAACAAATTGATACATTGTCAAGCACTCGCGTATCTGATATTCCTTTTATAAGGAACATGGGAGTAAAGCAAATTATTTCAAAACTGGACACATATTAATCTTCAGGTCTTAATAGTCTTTGCCCCGCAATTTTGAAAAGTAAAGTTCCAAGGATACTGTCATTTCGTGTATAACAATTATTGTACTTAATAGCTTGTCTTGTCTATGTTTAAATCAGTGAGTAGAGACTTTTTTCTGAAAATTATCTCCCAATTTCAATTCTACCTACCATCTCAAAAATATTTAAACGAAATATGTAGCGTCACATTTGCATACATTTTTTTTCAAAATTAAAAAGATTAATGACAATCAGGGTTTCGAAAAAGAATTCTTGTAATACATCAATACTTACATTAACTGATGCCTTGATCAAAGATATTGATAATGGAAAAAACAAATTTCTATCATTTAGAAAAGCGTTTGATCTTGTCGATTTTGAAATTTTTATCCACAAATAGAAATTACACCATTTTACTGGAAAAAGCTCTTAATATTTGTTAAGTTCATATTTATCAAACAGACAGTTCAAGCAGGTAGTTCTACAATCTGACATTTTATAGGTAAAATCAGGCGTTCCTCAATGATCCATTCTTTGGCCCTTACTTTTTTAGTTAATTTATCAATGATTAGCTATTCTCCGTGATTATCTCAATATACATGTAGACTTGTATGCCGATGACTCTACACATACCAATCCTGTGACCATTAACTAGAAATACAAGGTTGTTTACAAAAGTTTTAACTTATATAAATGATTGGTGTATCCTTAATAGCATGTCCTTTCATTCAATAAAAACAAAATGCATGACAAGTGGTTCTTAAAAGTTGGTGAAGAGATGTAAACCTCTCATCGTGAAATTAAATGTTACAACGTTATAAAAATATTATCTTTCAAAATTCGTTGAGTATTTGGGTAGACACATGCCATACATTAATCTGACATTATCAAATAGACCCTGGTTGCCAATAAAAATGCAAAAATTTCCCTGCACAATCATATCAACTACCTTACTGACAAATAATGATTTTATTTAAATGTTCATCCTTTCTAGTTTTTGTTTTTTTTTGAATGTACGGAGGGGACGGGGCAACATCATAATACAGTAAAATGAAATAACCCAAATTAAAATGGCTCCCAAAAAAACAAAACGGGCGATACTTCGTAAAAATTGTTTTTTGCAAAAAACTTAAAGGGCTGAAATTTAATTTTAGGTGAAATACCACACGCAATTTTTATAAAAGACTTTAAATAACGGGACGTTGTTTGTACTTGTGCATTTTTTTCCAAATTAAATTATATACTTTACACCTAATTGCTCAAAAGTATCTTGTTTTTAAAAAAACTAACCTCATACTAATAACTTTTTAAAAGATTCTTTTTTATTTCAGTTTTGAGCTGGAAAAAAATTAAAACCTATTACATCAACATTTTTTCATATTACAATTTTTCAAAAGCAGCCGTAAAAATCATTTTCTTATTTTACAATTAGATACATGATGAAAATTGACAGCTTTATGTTGTAGATCTAGCTGATGTAAATGTTGATATTATCATTTTTGTATTATTATGAGTTAATCTTTTATAATTAATAACTATGATTAGTATGAGTGTCAGTCAGATAAATGAATGAAAATATCATTTTATGTTTGTTATAATTGTTAAATCAGAAGGCACCACTAAAGACAAGTATACTTTTTTCTGTATGTAAACTTTGTTTGTTACCTTCTCTAAATAAAGATTTTTATAATTATTATCATAACCCTAATTATTATTATTATATATTATTATTATCATTATTGTTATTAGCATTATAATTATTATTATTATAATTATTATTATTATAGATTTTTCATCATTATTATTATTATTATTATTATTATTATAATTGATTATTATTATTATTATTATTATTATTATTGTTATGCTGGCATGCCAAAGTAACAGGAAACCTAAACAAGGTTGCATTGTCCAGGTTTTCTTTTAGTAAAACTCTTATTCCTATATAATTATATACTTGAAACTATTTAACATTATTGTAATGTGAAATAAAAAATGGTTTTAATTGTTTCTAACCAGCGTAGTCTTTTTTGTATAAAAGATAGAAATATTTTGTTTGTTTCTCTGGATTTTGTTTTAAAAATCCTGTTACAGTAGAGTAAACGGTTTATTACAAGAGAAGGTCAAAATAGTGTACGAGGGTTGTTCGGAAAGTTTTGCGACAATATGATTTTCTCTGTTTCTAATTACAGCTGCGAATATTATTTAATACAAATTATAGCTTAATATGTTATTCATCCGAGTTATGTCTTTAAAACGTTGTAACGTTACTATATGGCATATAATCGTTTCCATAGCAACACCTGTCTACGCATCCTGGCGCACGGACTATTTTCTTGTTATAAGTTTTCTTACTGAATAAAAAGAGCCCCTAAAATTGCGCCAAACGTCACGAAAATTTTATGACGTCACTTCCAACTTAAGGGTGTCATTTCCGCTAGTTGTTTAAGCCGTTACCGCAGATCATTATAGCAATACGTGCGCGACAAGACAACGACTATGGAAACACCGTCAAAAGAGGAACAGCGTGTTTTTATTAAGTTTTGCGTTAATCCTGCGAAAACCCCAACAGAAACTAAGCAACTTCTAGAACAGGCAAACAACGGGCGTACTGTTAGTCGACCATTGGTATTTAGATGGCATAAAGAGTTTCGGGATGGCAGAAAGTCAACAAAAAGACAAGGAAAGGAGCGGTCGCCCATCAGTCATCGACGATAAACTGACACTTGCAAGAAACGCGCTTCAGTGCGACCGTCGCATAACAGTAAGAGAAGTTGCAGAAGTTTGTAATGTAGGTACGGCAACTGCTCACAAAATGTTAACTGATACACATGCAATGTCTCGGGTTTCGGCCCGTTGGGTACCGAGATTATTGACGGCTGATCAGGAAGAAAACCGAGTAAAAGCATCTCGACAGTTTCTACGTTCATAACAGAGAGAAGGCGACGCGTTCCTAGACAGAATTATTACCACCGACGAGTCCTGGTTTACTACTACGACCCAGAAACAAAGTCGCAGTATTCAGTTTGGAAGCACACGTCGTCTCCACCCCCGAAGAAAGCACGTGTAACCAAATCCGTTGGGAAACATATGTTTATTCTATTCATGGACCTGAAGGGGATGCTGTTAACACATGCTGTACCGAAGGGAGAGACGGTGAACGCTGACTATTACTGCAGGGTGAGTAATTATGTTAACTTTATTTAACATGAAAATAATTAAAAATAAATAATATAGATAATTAAATTGATGACTTACTTAATTATTAAAATAATTATTTGAAATTAATTCACCTGTATCTGTATTAAGTACGAGCTCCGATATTTCTGTTTAAGGTAATCAGACGGGAACTGATCAACGCTATCCGTAAGAAGCGGCCGGAAATGCTTGCGAATCTGGAGAACATCTACCTACATCAAGACAATGCGCCTGCGCATACAGCAACTGCCACTTCTCTGGAACTTGATGTTCTCGGGTTTAACCGCATCGCTCACCCACCCTACTCACCCGACCTGGCCCTAGTTGAACTGCGCTCTAGAGTTATGAGCATTATTGCAACATTTAAATCTGACTGGTATAGAAATGTATTCGCCAAGTGGGTTACGAGGCATGAGAAATGTGTACGTTGTGAAGGAAGATACTTTGAAAAGGAGTAGCGTTACTTTTTTAGGTGACGTAAAATCGGGAAAAAACGGGAAGTCGATAACTGTTTGCGTGCCCGGGGACCGGTAGTGTTGTGCCCCAAAGCTTTTACTTTTTTATACTGAACTATTGTTATAAATTTTTCACTATAAAAGATAGGGGATTAAAGTAATACATAGTAAACTCTTGTTTGATTTTATCTTTTCCAACGCTAAATATTGACCCAGTCTCAAAACTTTCCGAACAACCCTCGTATTACCATAACTACTTTAATAACCTTAAAGTGCATTATTTCTGTCTTAGCATATAAATTATGTGTCATCAGCATCACTTTCAAGTACAAAGTGTGTACATTTCTTATAGAAAGTTTACGTCACTTGTTCATACTTGTTTTATCCTTTTTGTCTAATAATAGATTTTTAACAATCTACATGAAGTGGTAATCTTTTTTCATTACAATAACGGACTTTCTATTTATTTTCTTTTTTTTTTTTTTTTTTTTTTTTTGATATATTTTTATCTTTATTCTCACGACATTATATAAACAATAGTTTGTTCTTCTTGTCACCATCTTTTCTTTAAAAAAACACACTTTATCAAACGTTTAAACGATTCATACTTTCATAATGCTTATTTATATTGTTGGTACTGACAAATAAATGTAAATTAAACGTATTTAGCTTTTAACACACTGTAAAACCAACATTCATTCGTCCAGAGACGGTTTTTTTTTGGTAGGATATAGTCCGATTGAGAACTGTTTGACGTATTGTAAAATAAACCAGGAAGAACTGATTATAGGTAGGATTTCAATTGGTCAATTTAAGGTTGCAATTTAAAATCTGGTACACATGTAATCTCATTGGCCATTCTTAAATTAGTATATTAAAATAAATATAATCTTTCTGAAACGCATACACGTCTTAATTCTTAAATAGTCATAAGGAGTTTCGGAAACAAAGTTTTTAGTAACATTTCTCGGATATTTGAAACCTGTGAACCGTGCTTCCTCTTAATAAACAATTAACAACTTTTTAAAAAAGCATTAATTTTCAAGAGAAAAGCTTATTCAACATAAAAAGTAATTGAGTTCAGTGTTTGTGTTATGATTTATGATGTGTTCAATAAATTTGAATTTTATGATTCTAACGCATGTATCTATGCAAATTAATAAAGACATATCAATGTGAACATGAATTCGTTAGTGTAATATACAATTACCAAAACTTGACAATTTTGTTTAGAAATATAATTTTATCTTACAGTGTTTCCTGGATCTAACAATTAAATGTAAATGTAATATAAGTATTTTTTACAAAATAATTGAAAAAAATAAGATTACTTAGAATCTTTTGGATTTAAAGTGGCTATCAGTATTTGCATTTGGTGTCTCAGGTCCAAGAATTAAGTACATGTATATCGTCAAAACGTTAATATTTGTATACCTCCTGTTCTATTTTGATTTGCATTTCATTTCATTTAACAACTCTATATATTGCTAAAATAATTGTTAAATGAGGCATACAATAATGGCATTCGTTATGTTAAAACGATATACATAAGAGAAAACTTAATTGATGCAAAAGTGTTGAATAAGAATAACATTGACGTGTTTTGTTTGTGGAGGCGTTTTCGATACTCGCTACGTGATTTTATTATTGAAATTGTATGGGGTTATAGACAAACCTTATTTCGGACAAGTAAAACGGGTTAAAACAAGAAAATAAAATGATATTGTTTTTTTGTAAATTATCTTTTTTAACAATAATTATCTATTCAATTTTGCCAGGTGTAAAACACTACGTTTTATCATAACATACTACAAAAACATATCACCATGTAGACTGATAGCAATTTCATACACAAACCCGGAAATGAGACAAAGGAACAGAACAGTACATTATTTTATTTTTTACTCATACATAGTACAATATCATACATAATGTGATAATACATTGATTAAAATGCATAAACAATACATTTGGAATGCTAATTTCAACGAAATATAACAAACTTTGAAGACAATTTCACGTTACATTTATAAGTCGTTAGTAATAATTCTAGAACGTTATTTCAAATATAATAGTGTTATGGATAAACTAACGTTATTTAATATACATGTATACATAACAGATTTATCATAAAATTATATGAAAATAATTTGAAAAGATGTATTTTTTGTTGTTGCTTTTTTGTACATTGCCATGGGGTAATTTCAGATTCTGTTATACTAAATGGACCTCAAGACTAAATAGAAGATAGATTTTATTCGTAAATTACTTGAAACTGAGAATTACATAGGCTTGTCTAATGGGGCCAATATCTGGAACAATAGAATTATTCTTGTCGCAGAGAATTTAGGACAGTGTTATTATGAACCCAAACAAATATATTGGTCTGGTTTTAATATTAAAGGATGTACACAAATTACCTTACAAATAAGAATTCAATTCTTTACAAAATAAATGTTAGGGAAGCAAAATTAAATCGCCCTGAAATTTAAAAAAAAAATGAAAATGACAAAATATTACAATCATAACAGTTCTAAACCTTGCTTCATCAAGCGTCGTACCTAAGAGCAGTCAGGCAGATAATAGATGATTATCAATGGCTTCAATGTAGGAGTCAAAAAAACCTTAAAACAAAGCATTTGGACTAAGACTAGAGATCTAAATAGTGGATAAGCGGAGTGATCTTTATTGTGGATCGTTTTACCATTGACATAAAGAACCAAAAAATCCGTCCGTTCTTTATAAATTTAGTCTAAAAAGCGGAGTTGTCTTATTTCTAGGGTGGTCTTAAATAGCTATGCTCAATGCTTTGTACATGTTAACAAAGTGTTTTTACGTTAAAATAACTATTGAAAAATGAAATGACTTGCTGCAATCCTTTTTTTCATTATCTAAGCAACTTTTCAGTCATTACATTTGACATCATCTGCCCATTTTTCGATTGAAAAACAACTACGCAATCTGTGAAGCATAATTAAAATTTAATTTTACAAGCAGTTCAGTGGAATTTAATTTTAAACTCATTTGTCGTTTTTTATTTGATATATGCACTGAATCATAAGATTAGGTGTTAACCCCGAAATTGACTTTCATTTAAAAAAATTGCTTTTACCGATAACACTTTCGACAAAATAGGACATATCGCAGCATTATAAATAATTTCGAAGTTTTCAATCTTGAAAGTAATCGAACATTTAAGATTGTACTACATTGTTTTGATTTGTATGATATAGACTTTGTCGCAAAAGCAAGAATAAATAAAATGTATACTAAGTCTTAGAAAGGGCAACCAGTTTTATATGGATTACAAAAAGCTACTTCGAATTCGGGTTAAACAACAATAAGCTTCACGTCAAATAAACAAAATATGCAACCTGTTTTATATGGATTACAAATAAATACTTCGGCTATGGGTTTTACAACCATAAAAGGATCATCAAATGAATTAGAAATAAACATTTAATTTGCCGATTTAGATTTGTCTGTTTTAAATCTTAAGTGCTTGTCAATAAAAATGTAAATTCAACCCTTCTATATTTTCTTCATACTTATTTACTGAAATATCTTATCTTTGTTCAGTAATGTATCTGATGCCTAGGTTTTCGTGTGTCTACGATCAGAACAATGGCAAATATCCTTCTAGATAAAGCACAATGTCACTATGTCACTATGTAAACCACTAAAAAACCCTTGTGTTTGGTCAATGAAGAACGAAAGAAATTTCGGTCAAATCAAATGTAATTTTCTTACTGGGGGTATGTGCCTAACTTTGTTCATGTACTTAATATGTTTTCTCCAAACATAATTGAATTGTAGAGACGTTATATATGGTTGCACCTGTCGTCGTTATGATAAGCAAAACGATCTTTTCTCCAAATAAAAACGCTAGACCTAACACCAACCATTTCCGCTTGAAATCTGTAATTATTAACTTATGCACATATGCGTATATAAAATGAAAATTAAAGGATGCTGATATTTGCATTTATTTGGGGATCTATTTTAAAGATAATTTATTTTTATCATATTTCGTTTTAAATGTTCTTGTTTGAACTTACTATCAATGAGCCACAAATGCGTTTTAGTTGACATGAGTTCAACGTGCTTTCGAGATCGGCTCTTTACTGTCATCTTGCAAACAAAATAAGCCCTGCTCCTGTGTATATAAAATATATAATTACATGTATATTCATATGACATGCAATCAAGTTATATTTTCTATAAGCCCATCCTCAATATTATCAACGTTTTATAACTAATATAAGAAGTTCATTACATTTTGTATTGTCTTGTACAATATATAGGATTAATAGTGGTTTTAAATCGAATGTTTTGTATAAGATCGTCAAAGGAGACTATCGGAAATCTCAGATGCTGTTAAGAACTTCCTGATTGAGTTAAACAATTGGTTTTGGTCGTAGATTTCTTGACACTGAGAACTAGCAAGGCTCATCTAATGAGGTCATTATCTCAAAACAATCAAATTGTTCCTGTCGCAGACAATTGAGAACTGTACAGTTCCGTCAGTGGTTATTTCAGCAGACATTTCACTTCTGTCTCCTAAGAAGTTACATCTAATATTATCGACTAGATGTAATTTAAGGACACAATGAATACAAAAATGCATTTAATGTGACTTTAGTATATTTAACCAAAGTTTTATATTACGTACTCTATTGGTGCAGGGAAATTATTAAATGATATCTGACGAGAGATTTTATACAAATGAAATAAGAGACTAAAGTAAAGTTTACAATGAAAATAAAAAAAACTTGCTGTCTAGTTATAACATTCAAATATACTTCTTAATCCTGTAGATATATTTACTATTGAATGAAAACCAAAAAAAAACATCATAACTTGCTGGCCGTATTAAAAGATATATTACGACTTTGTCATTCACAGATGTACGTGTATGTCAAGTTGTCAATACAAAAACGGACGCACGTCATATTTTGTAGGAATTATATTTAAATTATCCAAAAAAATTTTTCTCGTACAATCAATGTCTAAAATAAACAATGGCATATATTAGATAGATCTTTGTGTCTATTACGGTACTATGTTGTTTTGTTTTGTTGTTTTTTTTAGTTTTTTTTTAAATGAAGTCAATTTATTCAATATATCATGATTAACAATAGCAAACCCGAAACACTGGCTTTTTTCTCTTTCTTCTTACCAACGTAAAATGTCAGCGACAAGATTGTCCTCCTTAAGTTGATTTGACATGATCTGGATTTGTTCCAGTTGAAAACAATTTAACTTTCCTCGAAGCATTTTTTTCTGTGTAATTCAATTGTAATTCAATTTATCTAATTTGAAATCCAGTTATCGTTTTATTAGATTCAGTCAAGGAAGTTATAAGTTTGCGTTAAACTTTGTAATTTCGGTCCAAGTGTTAAACCAGATGTTGAATTTAATTGTAGTACAAATGATTTTTAAATGTTACTGAGTGAACCATTGAACAACATATTGAGAAAACCTCGAATAATTTATTCCAACAGTATATTTTGCTTAGGTTTTAGATTATCTCTAAAATAAACTTTGGCACTGCAATACAATAGTTTGACAATAGTGTTGAAAAGAAAATCAATACAAGAACTGTTTAAACAGATCAAATATATTTTTAGACTAAAAGTAAAGTAAATTGATTATCATCAATTTATAGGGAGATTATGATTGTATGAAGGCTTCTTGCCGTTATATTTTTACCACGTTTTCATCTCTTTATAATGACTGTGAGACGCAAAGTAAAACTTCATATTTCATCTGTGCATTTGAAAACAAAACATCGGAAAGATAAGGAATTTACATGTGTCATCATTTGTACAGTCTGTAATTTATATTTTACATTTTACACTAAGTAGTCTTTATACACCAAATAACACTTTCAGTCCAAATAACGATGTGTGGCAAAATACTACTGTAAAGCCAAATAGCACCACAAGTCCAAACAACACAATAAGACAAACACCGTTACTAAAGCAATTCTTGATTTAATAAGCGTATTATTGCTGAAACATTATCAATTGTATTCGATATGAAGCGCAAGCATGTATATATTTTGTGTTTTTACGACATTAATTAATCAACAACATTTTTTTCAAAAGAAATAATAATAACTGTTTTCCAAAAGCTAAAACTAAACGAAACATGTCACCTTTTAGACGAACACGTGACAAGAAACGTGAGAAAATGATGTCATTGACATTGTACCTGTTGTCCTTAAGAATAACCTAGCAGTTGTTTAACTCCAAATCGGAACTACCGGAGGGAGCATCCCCCTCTCCGACCATTGCCCTTACCTAATCAGCTATTTACGTCCGTATGCATGTATCAAAATAGAAGCGCGAGAAGAATTCATTTGAACTAGTATTCTTTTTTCTTAAAAAATTGACCAAACAATCGCATTTACCATGGTCAGTTGGGATGGAATAGTTTATGGCACAACCATTCGATTGAAGATATTCTGAAAAACTCGAAAAAGAAAAGGAATTAAAGAGAAGTAAAAGAAGCATTGTATTTACTTGAATCCTTTTGCAATATTATTCACTTATAACGTAACATCACATCATTATGGTTTCAGGCTAAATGTTGATACCTGGTATGTGTCAAGGCACACAACAACAGTGGTCATAAATGCTCGAAAGTCATTAGTGTGTATTTTTCTTAAAGATATAAGATATATTTAGGTATTTTTAAAATTGAATGTTAAGTTATAAATGCTGCTCATTATATAAACTTCCGAAATCTTAGTACAGTTTAAATCAACTGGATTAATGAAAGACGGGCTTTTTATATTGTTTTGCCCCGTCTGGATAATGATTCTAATATTTTTAGAGTTGACGATTGACAACAGCTTACATATTAAGCCGGTACTAAGGACGTGTAATATGTCCAACCTACCATGAACAGTCTCAAAAAACCGAGTTTTAAACCTCTTACTTAACTTTGTTTTATTCATTGCACTCAAGGAATCTCCCCTTTTCAGAATTTTCAAAATCTATGAGATAAATCGTAAGTCACAAATGTTAATTACAAATTTTGTTTTTCTTGTAAGTTCTAAAAGACATTTTGTACTTTTGCACTCAAAATGTTGTTTACCGTAAACATTCGTTTACTGACAGACCTATTCTGGTCATTGTCCGAAATTACATCATGGTCTTTGAACTTTCCTAACTATCTGATCTTAATTGAATTTCTTTAAATAACAAGGATTGACGCACGCTTATTATCAGTGTACCAAGTTTGTTTTGTATCTTAAGTATATTTCGCTTACACGTATAATAATTTATAAAGCACTGTATCAAATTTGTATCAAATTTGTAAAAACTTGTGTGTTGTAGATTTATGCAAGAAACATTTAGTAAAGTATAATAAATTTAATGTTAACGCTTATCAATGTCAAAGGTCACGATTTGTTCGACATGTACGAGGACCAATGGTTCTTTTTATTACTGAGACACATACAGATTTTACAAAGTTTAGGATATATAATGTCCGTATTTTTGTTGGACAGTTGTCGACGTTGGTGATAAAATTAAAGGTTACCGATGTAATTACCATATATACAACAGTGCTCAATAATTGCAATATAGGTGATGTGCAAATGAAGCCGCTCAGTATGACGAAAGAAATGTTCATTTAATATATTCAAAAATTTTGAATTATTATCCAGTTGTCCTGAATTATACGAAACTAAGATAACTGATTTACAAATATTGAATATTAATATTAAATAGCAATTTCATATTAAACAGGAACATAAGCTGACAAGATTACCACAAATATCAAGTTAAAAATAAATGTGTGTCTCATTCCTTGGCGTTTCCAGGGTTAAAGTGATTGATTTAACCGTTTTGTTTGTGTTCATTTAAAGCGTTAATTGTACCGCAATTTGTATTCTCTAACAAAAGTCACTGGCCGGGTAATTACTCCTAATTATAGTTTAAGTACGGGACATAATGATTTTTTCACTTTTTGTAGCAATTACGTATACATTACCTCCAAACCTGTAAAATTTGATTTGAAGTTGCAAAAACATTGAGGCAAAAATGATTACTCTGGCTTTTTTAACTCTTTTTCTAATTTCTTTTTTTAACCATTTTGATGCGATGAAATGAATGCATGCTTTCTCAACAACAAATAATCCAATTATTTATTTGTTTTGTAAACATCAAGAAATTTACGTTCTAAAATTTTACAGTCTTCATAAATAAATCGTAGTTTATATTCTCTATATACATGTATAACACATCTTTCATTCAACTATTTAGTGTTCAAAATGAAACAAAAAGACATTTTAGGAATCAAAACTAGTGTTATGTGAATTGTATAGTATATAAATCTGAAATCTTAAACAAAATTGTATTGTTTGATTAAATCACAACAGCTTATTCGTAACAATTGGATATTGGAACAAATAGATTTAACAAAATATCAATATAAAATGATGGCCTTTTTGTAATTCATTTTTGCATGATAACTCAAAGGTCATGGCGTAATGTTGATAAACAATAGTCTCTCTGAAACGTACACACGTCTTAATTCTTAAATAATCATAAGGAGGTTCGGAAACAAAGTTTTTAGTAATATTTCTCGGATATTTGAAACCTGTGAACCGTGCTTCCTCTAATTAAACAATTAACAACTTTTAAAAATGCATTAATTTTCAAGTGAACAGCTTATTCAACATAAAATTAAAGTAACTGAGTTCAGTGTTTGTGTTATGATTAATGATGTGTTCAATAAATTTGAAATTTATTATTCTAACGCATGTATCTATGCAAATTAATAAAGACATTTCAATGTGAACATGAATTCGTGAGTGTAATGTATACAATTACCAAAACTAGACAGTTTCGTTTAGAAATATAATAACATCTTACAGTGTTACCTTTATATAATGATTAAATGTAAATTGTAGTATAAGTATTTTTACAAAATAATTGAAACAAATAAGGTTACTTAGAATCTTTTGGATTTAAAGTGGCTATCAGTATTTGCATTTGGTTTCTCAGGTCTAAGAATTAAGTATATGTATATCGTCAAAACGTTAATATTTGTATACCTCCTGTTCTATTTTGATTTGCATTTCATTTCATTAAACAACGCTATATATTGCTAAAATAATTGTTAAATGAGGCATAAAATAATGGCATTCGTTATGTTAAAACGATATACATAAGAGAAAACTTAATTGATGCAAAAATGTTGAATAAGAATTAAAATGGACATGTTTTGTTTGTGGAGGCGTCTTCGATACTCGCTACGTGATTTTATTATTGAAATATAATGGGGTTATAGACAAACCTTATTTCGGACAAGTAAAACGGGTTAAAACAAGAAAATAAAATGATATTGTTTTTTTGTAAATGATCTTTTTTAACAATAACTATCTATTCAATTTTGCCAGGTGTAAAACACTACGTTATATCATAACATACAACAAAAACATATCACCATGGATACTGAAAGCAATTTCATACACAAGCCCGGAAATGAGACAAAGGAACAGAACAGTACATTATTTTATTTCTTTACTCATACATAGTACAATATCATACATAATGTGATAATACATATCGTAAAATTATATGAAAATATTTTCAAAACATGTATTTTTTGTTGTTGCTTTTTTGTACATTGCCATGGGGATTTCCGGTAATTTCTGATACTGTTATACTAGTAAATGGACCTCAAGACTAAATAGAAGATAGATTTTATTCGTAGATTACTTGAAACTGAAAATTACATAGGCTTATCTAATGGGGCCAATACCTGGAACAATAGAATTATTCTTGTCGCAGAGAATTTAGGACAGTGCTATAATGATCACAAACAAATATATTGGTCTGGTTTTAATACTAAAGGATGTACACGATTCACCTTTCAAATAAAAATTAGTTTACACATATTTATTTCCCGAATATTTACATGATATACATAATACAATACAATCAGAATACAAATATATAATATATTCAAAGAAAAGGATGAGAACGAAAGACTAAGTCTTATAAAATTCTTCTCCTTTTAGTGTAACTTTATAATGAGTCGATTTTATAATATTTTGTACAATTATCAAAAAAGTGGAATGTAAACATTTGTGACGAAGTAAACGTTATATTTATAAGTTATCACCGGGATAAGAATTAGAAATTATAATAACGAAAAAAGAAGGAAGGAAAACAAATAATACAATAGGAAGAAAAAAGAAAGAAAGAGAAAAGAAAGATTGCTTCACTGTTTCACTTTAAGTCAGAGAAATCACTTTGATTCTGAGATAAAAGTATGAATATGTTTAAAGATATTGGCATTTTCAGTATCTGAGATGTCCGGGTTGCCTAAAAGTAGGGTGTTGAGGGTAATATCGAAATTATTTAGATTTCCCAATAATTTTTCTCTATATGTACGAAAGCGACTGCATTCAAAGAAGTAACGAAAGTTAGTTTCCATTTGACCACACTCACATAATGGCGATGGTGCTTCTTCTGAGAGAACACCCCAAGAAGATTTGGCATTTCTTAGAACAACACACTGGCGTCTGCAGCTTAAAAAATCATGAAACCATTCGGAAGATTTTTCCAGATACACCATAATATTTTAATTTACAGAGAATGCCTTTGTGCCAGACTTTATGGAATGCCTTGCTTATGTCGAAGAATATAACTCGAGCTTCGAGACCGTCATCAAGTGCTTTGCAAAGTATGTCATAAATATAAACAAGTTGTTTTACAGTTCAATCCCCGGGTATAAACCGAGATTGCACAGGCGTAAGAATTCTATTCGCGTTCAAATGATTAAATAAATGCTTAATGATCAGTCGTTCAAAAACTTTTTCCATAGTGTTGAGCAGTAAAATTGGTCTATAATTAGAAGGGAGAAATGCATCACCTTTTTTAAAGATAGCAGTAACATGGGCTTCCTTCAAAGAGGCTGGTACTTTACAGCAAGATAGAGACTGATTAAACAGATTAGTTAAAGGAATAGAGAGTTCTTTTGCAGCTTCACGCAAAATTTTATTACTAATATCATCTGGTCCAGATGCTTTGTCGACTTTAAGAGATATAAGAATATCTTCAGTTTCAGATGCAGTTAGTAAAAGATCGTTAATAACAGTGGACGTTGTTTGTGGACCTAGAACATTTGAGTCAGATTTATCAATATAGGTTTGATGTAAGAAATACTCGTTCAATAGGTTTGCCTTTTGGTCTTCAGAGAATACAATTTCCTGGGTGTTTTGATTTTGTAATGGGGGAATTGACGTTGTCTGTGTAGATGAGATAAAATATTTTAATATTTTCCACCAGTCTTTTGAAGATAACGATTCCTGTTTTAGTTTGTCCGATAATTAAGAGTAATAAATAGCTTTCGCCTCTTTAATCTGAGATACTATTTGATTTCTTAATTGTTTAAATTTCACCCAGTGCATATTGGATTGAGTTAATTTAGCTTTTCTGTACAATCGTTTACGTCTACGAATATTTGACCTGATCCATGGGGCATCTAGAGGTCTTACATATATATCCTTATTTGGTATATTATATTTAGAGATTATTAAAATTTGATTTGAAACGTTGTCTGCGTATTTACTGATATTGAAATCGAAACATTCTTCCCATTGGAAACTGTTAAAATCATTTTGAAGCTTGACGTAATCACCACGATTGTATTCCCATATAGTGCGTTGAAAGCATTGTTAAAAGACAAAAAACTGGAACATGGTAACGCTGTTCTTGGTCAAGGATGTGTTCGCCTACTCCAGATTTGATAATAGTATTTTTATTTGAAACAAAAATGAGATCGATCAATGACTGACTCGATTCTGTGAAGTGAGTTGATTCTTCAATTATTTGTTCCATATTGAATTGTTGACAAATTGAAAGAATTTTTCTATTTGTGTTAGTATTCAATGCGTCATAGTTAAAATCGCCTGTAACAATGATATCATTAATATCCGTGTCAACAGCTAATGAGATAGAATCTTCAATATCATTATTGTAAAGTGTGTTGGAGTTAGGAGAATTCAATATTTTACAAAATAAATATGCGGTAAGCAACATTAAATCGCCCTGAAATTTATTTTCTCATCTTACTTGACACAATATTACAATCCTAACAGTTCTAAACCTTGATTCATTAAGCGTCGTACCTAAGAGCAGTCAAGCAGATAATATATGATTATCAGTGGCCTCAATGTAGGAGGCAAAGATAAAAGAAAGCAAAGCATTTGAACTAAGACTAGAGATCTAAATAGTGGATAAGCGGAGTGATCTTTATTGTTGATCGTTTTACCATTGACATAAAGAACCAAAAATCCGTTCTTTAAAAATTTGGTATAAAAAGCGGAGCGGTCTTAATTCTGGGGTGGTCTTAAATAGCTTTGCTTAATGCTTTTTATATGTTTGTACAGTGTTTTAACGTTTAAATAACTATTTAAAAATGAAATGACATGCTGCAATCTCTTTTTTTCATTATCTAAGCAACTCTTCAGTCATTACATTTTACATCATCTGCCCATTTTTCGATTGAAAAACAACTACGCAATCTGTGGAGCATAATTAAAATTTAATTTTACAAGCAGTTCAGTGGAATTTAATTTTAAACTCATTTGTCGTTTTTTATTTGATATATGCACTGAATCATAAGATTAGGTGTTAACCCCGAAATTGACTTTAATTAAAAAAATTGCTTTAACCGATAACACTTTCGACGAAACAGGACATATCACAGCATTATGTTTAATTTCTAAGTTTTCCTTCTTGAAAGTCATCGAACATTTAAGTTTGTACTACATTGTTTTGATTTGTATGATATAAACTTTGTCGCAAAAGCAAAAGTATACTAAGTCTTAGAAATGGCAACCAGTTTTATATGGATTACAAAAAGCTACTTCGGGTTAAACAACAATAAACTTCACGTCAAATAAACAAAATAAGCAACTAGTTTTATATGGATTACGAATAAATAATTCGGCTATGGGTTTTACAACCATAATAGGATCATCAAATAAATTTTAAAAAAACAGTCAATTTGCCGATTTAGATTTATCTGTTTTAAATCTTAAATTCTTGTCAATAAAAATGTAAATTTCAACACTTTTTTATATATTTTTTCATACTTATTTATTGATATATCTTATCTTTGTTCAGTAATGTATCTGTTGCCTAGGTTCTGGTGTGTCTACGATCAGAGCAATGGCCAATCTCCTCCTAAATAAAGGCACAGTATCACTATGTAAACCATTAAAAAACCTTGTGTTTGGTCAATGATGAACGAAAGAAATTTCGGCTAAATTAAATTTAATTTTCTTTAGGTGGTATGTGCCTAACTTTGTGTGTACTTAATATGTTTTCTCCAAACATAAGGGAATTGCAGAGACGTTATATATGGTTGCACCTGCCGTCGTTATGATTAGCAAAATAAAAACACCAGACCTAACATCACTCATTTCCGCTTGAAATCTGTAATTTGTAACTTATGCACATGTGCGTATATAAAATGGAAATTAAAAGATGCTGATATTTGCATTTATTTGGGGACCAATTTTACAGATAATTTATTTTTATCATAATCCGCTTTAAATGTTCTTATTTGAACTTACTGTCAATGAGACACAAATGGGTTTAAGTTCACATGACTTCAACCTGCTTTTGAGATTGGCTCTTTACTGTCATCTTGCAAACAAAATAAGCCCTGCCCCTGTGTATATAAAATATATAATTACATTCATGTTCATATGACCATCTTCATTATTATCAACGTTTTATAACTAATATAGAAGTGCATTACATTTTGTATTGTCTTGTACAATATACAGGGTTAATGGGTTTTAAATCGAATGTTTTGTATAAGATCGCCGAAGGAGACTATCGGAAATTTCAGATGCTGTTAAGAACTTCCTGATTGAGTTAAAGGATTGGTTTTGGTCGTAGATTTCTTGACACTGAGAACTAGCAAGGCTCATCTAATGAGGTCATTATCTCAAAACAATCGAATTGTTCCTGTCGCAGACAATTGAGAACGGTACAGTTCCGTCAGTGGTTATTTCAGCAGACATTTCACTTCTGTCTCCTAAGCAGTTACATCTAATATTATTGACTAGATGTAATTTAAGGACACAATGAATAAAAATGCATTTAATGTGACTTTAGTATAATTATTTAAGTTTTACACTAGATACTCTATCGGTGCAGGTGAAATGATTAAATGATATCTGAAGAGAGATTTTATACAAATGAAATAAGAGACTTAAGTAAAGTTTACAATGAAAATAAAAATAAACTTGCTGTCTTGTTATAACATTCAAATATACTTCTAAATCAATGTCCTGTAGATAAATTTAATATTGAATGAAAACCAAAAAAAAACATCATAACTTGCTGGCCGTATTAAAAGTATATTACGACTTTGTCATTTACAGATGTACGTGTATGTCAAGTAGTCAATACAAAAACGGACCCACGTCATATATTGTAGGAATTATATTTAAATTATCCAAATTGTCTCTCTCTCGTACAATCAATGTCTAAAATAATCACTGGCATATATTAGATAGATCTTTGTGTCTATAACGGTACTATGTTGTTGTTGTTTTTATTTTAATGAAGTCAATTTATTCAATATATCAAGATTAACAATAGCAAACCCGAAACACTAGCTTTTTTTCTCTTTCTTCTTACCAACGTAAAATGTCAGCGACAAGATTGTCTTCCTTAAGTTGATATGACATGATCTGGCTTTGTTCCAGTTGAAAAACAATTTAACTTTCTTCGAAGCATTTCTTTCTGTGTAATTCAATTGTAATTCAATTTATCTAATTTCAAATCCATTTATCGTTTTATTAGATCCAGTCAAGGAAGTTATAAGTTTGCGTTAAACTTTGTAATTTCGGTCGAAGTGTTAAACCAGATGTTGAATTTAATTGTAGTACAAATGATTTTTTAATGTTACTGGGTGAAACATGTAACAACATATTGAGAATCCTGGAATATTTTATTCCAACAGTATATTTTGCTTAGGTTTTAGATTATCTCTAAAATAAACTTTGGCACAGCAATACAATAGTTTGGCAATAGTGTTGAAAAGAAAATCAATCAATTGTTTAAACAGATCAAATATACTTTTAGACTAAAAGTAAAGTAAATTGATTATCATCAAATTATAGGGAGATTATGATCGTGTGAAGGCTTCTTGCCTTTATATTTTTACCACGTTTTCATCTCTAAAAAATGACTGTGAGACGCAAAGTAAAACTTCATATTTCATCTGTGCATTTGAAAACAAAACATCGGAAAGATAAGGAATTTACATCATTTGTACAATTTGTAATTTATATTTAACATTTGTCACTTAGTAGTCTTTATACACTAAATAACACTTCCAGTCCAATCAACGATGTGTGGAAAAAATACCAAATGCCAAATAGCACCACAAGTCCAAACAACAAAATAAGACAAACACCGTTACTAAAGCAAATCTTGATTTAATAAGCGTATAATTGCTGAAACATTATCAATTCTATTGCAATATGAAGCGCAAGCATGTATATATTTTGTGTTTTTACTTTAATCAATCAACAACTTTTTTTCAGAAAAATAGTAATAACTGTTTCCCAAAAGCTAAAACTAAAGGTTACATGTCACCTGTCACCTTTTAGACGAAAACGTGACAAGAAACGTGAGAAAATGATGTCATTGACATTGTACCTGTTGTCCTTAAGTATAACCTAGCAGATGTTTATCTCCAAATCGGAACTACCGGAGGGAGCATCTCCCTCTCCGACCATTGCCCTTACAGAATCAGCTATCTACGTCCGTATGCATGTATCAAAATAGAAGCGCGAGAAGCATTCATTTGAACTAGCATTCTTTTTTCTTAAAAAATTGAACAAACAATCTCATTTACCATGGTCAGTTGGGATGGAATAGTTTATGGCACAACCATTCGATTGAAGGTAAAGAGAAGTAAAAGAAGCATTGTATTGACATGAATCCTTTGCAATACTATTCACTTATAACGTAACATCACATCAATATGGTTTCAGGCTAATTTTTTTTATCCCTGGTATGTATCAAGGCACACAACAACAGTAGTCATAAATGCTCAAAATCTTAAAGATATATGATATATTTAGGTATTTTTAAAATTGGATGTTAAGTTATAAATGCTGCTCATTATATAAACTTCCGAAACCTTAGTACGGTTTAAATCATCTGGATCGATGAAAGATGGGCTTTTTATATTGTTCTGCCCCGTCCGGATAATCATTCTAATATATTTAGAATTGACTATTGAATACAGCTGATAGATAAAGCCGGTACTAGGGGCATGTTATATGCTCAATCTACCACGCACAGCCTTAAAAACCGAGTCTGGTGGTTTTAAACCTCTTATTAGACTTATTGCTCTTATTCATTGCACTCAAGGAATCCACCCTTTTCAGAATTTTTATTTTAAGTTCTCAAAGACATTTTGTATTGTGCCATTACACCTTTTGTACTCAAAATGTTGTTTATCGTAAACATTCGTTTACCGACAGACCTATTCTAAGCTGGTCATTGTTCGAAATTACATCATGTTCTTTGAACTTTCCTAACTATCCGATCTAAATTGAATTTCGTTTAATTACAAGGATTGACGCACGCCAATTATCACTGTACCAAGTTCGTTTTGTATCTTTAGGTAATTTCGCTTACACGTATAATAATTCATAAAGCACTGTATCAAATTTGTAAAAATTTGTGTTTAAAGATTTATGAAAGAAACATTTAGTAAAGTATAATAAATTTAATGTTAACGCTTATCAAAGTCACAAGTCACGATTTGTTCGACATGTACGAGGATCAATGGTTCCTTTTTATTACTGAGACACATACAGATTTTACAAAGTTTAGTTATAATGTCCGTATTTTTGATGTACAGTTGTCGACGTTGGTGACCGATGTAATCACCATACACACGACATTGCTCAATTATTGCAATAAAGGTGATGTGCGAGTAAAGTCGCTCAGTACATTTGTATTCTTTAACAAAAGTCACTGGCCGAATAATGACTCTTTATTATAGTTTAAGTACGGGACATAATGAATTTTTTTCACTTTTTTTTTGTTTTGTAGCAATTACATTACCTCCAAACCTGATTTAAAATTGCAAAGATAATGACGCTAATTCGATTACTTTGACTTTTTTTATCTCTTTTTCTAATTTCTTTCTTTTGATTCGATGAAATTATGCATGTTTTCTCAACAACACATAATCCAATTATTTATTTGTTTTGTTAACATAACAAAATTACGTTCTAAAACTTTGAACTTTGCTTAGAAATGATGTATGGTAGTGTACATATTGAAAGATGGTCAAGTACATTTAAAATACTTAGTGCTGTAATTGGTTCTTACCTTTGATACAGCTTATAATATTACTTTTGCGTTAATAAAAGCGAAAATTAATCCAGCTTGTGTTTGTAGCATGTCTTTTTTAAATTTGATTCCGAATTTAAAATTCTCTGAAATTTCTAAGGCGAGTTTGAATATGCACTAACGACGTGGACGATTAGAATGACCAATTTCTGTAATGATACCAATGAATTGTAAAGTTCTTAGCAGCCTTGCTTTAATCATCAAATCATTGAGGTGACATTATGCTCATGTTTTCATTTTCAAGTTGAGCTGAATTGCTTATATATTTTAAAGGTTTGACGATTATAATGGTGATTGACCAACAGTTTATATTAGAATACGTTTAAGATAAAATATAAATTTGCCTAAATATAAAAACACTGCCCCACTCTTTTTTTATAAATTAAGAGTTACAGGTAAATTCCAATGGTTATTTATGGGAAATTCATTGGTTCATGTCTGTTATTCATTGTTCATGCGATGTAAATTATAAAATTGGAATGCATAATGGCAGAATGTATACTTATTTTGACTTTTACCTGTTTACTCACTATGTACTCTTGGATTGACATAATGTCACTTTAAGGTTACTAGACTGTGCTTTGGAATAAGTAGTATGCCTTTTCAAACCAAAGTCGTAAAACACGGATTTGATTGAACATTAATATTTCCTTTTTAGCCTTCCAGACAACTTTAATGGGCAATGCGATAGTAAATCTCGTTTATACCTACTGTTATTTTGTTCAACTAAAATGTAAAACATTAATTGGTACAATACTTTAAGATCTAGCCTACTGCATTTTGTACGTGTTTCATGGCGAATATTTAACTGTACTATCAAACTTACAAGCTAATCTTTTACTTGCTGAGGTCCTCAAAAGGACTTGTCTACTTCCATTTCGTTGAATTGTCTAATGTCAATTATTGAGATATTAAGATAAAGTACGAAGTGAGTAAGCTGGAAATATACGACTAGAGTTATCACTTCCGGTTTCAAAGAGGTACAGGTTAAGTAATCGTTTCAAGAAGGCTCACTTATCACTGTAATCTATGTTTATAAATTGAAACAAAAATTAAATGGCAAACAGTTTCAAGGAGTATAGCTACGATACGCACTGTGAATTGTATAATTGTATAATTACTGTATCAAATATTTGTAGAAATATATTTGCACTGATTCAACTTTTGGCCATTGATCTTGTGTACTTTTAAGAAACTTACGATAGGTTATTCATGAACAGTAACTTTTATTGTGAGTTTCAATTATCATAACTTTATATTCGTATCATTTTACGACAAAGCGAACGGATATGAAATATCAAAAACTAAGATCAACCAGGAAGGACGGAATTCTATGAAGCTTTTACTGGAAAAATGTTCTCAGAAATATCATATTTTTGGTTATCAAACGGTTATATGTGATAGTAATTTTATCACAAAAGTAAAACAGAAAATGTTTTATTAATGATTTCAAAATCCTAATACGAAATTGTCAACAGATAAATCACTTATATTGCTGTATGTTTTACAATGACTTTGCCATGTGCCATTCAGTTAGTTCATCGGCAATTTCCAATGTTATCATTTGAATCTAAATTATTTTGTGCATTCTTTACCCTGAGCAAGCCGGAAACAAATGTGTAACCCGCAAGAATGATAGCCAGTCCAGATTGCACGGATGTTGTGTACGGTTAGTTGCTAGCTGTTAGTTTGATAATGGAATCCCTTTAAAAATGTTCCAAATTGTACATGTATTTGAGTCAGAACTTACCACAACATGGGGTTTTGTATATCTAACCACCTATGTTATTGACCTTGCCACTTGTATATCTTAAATTGTTTGATAAGAATACTGAGAACTATTCATTTTAATTTGGTGATCAGTGATTTGTTATCAAGTTTCAGTGGCTGTTATTGAATTTCCGGACACAAATTTACTTTCAAATTCGTCTGTTTTAAATAGATATCAGTCTTTGGGACTATAAGTATTCCTTTCATTTGCAACCTTTTCTATCTCAATCTGCTTAGCGGAGAGAAGATTATAGGAATGAATTCCGGTCGTTTCGTTACACTTTATCTGATCCACAACAAGCAGCTCAATACCCTCCTAGTTTTTTTTTTAAATTGTGTTGTTGTTTTTTTGTGTTTTTATATAAAGAAATGTAAATGTTTTATTGCGTCATACTTTCAGTGATGGAATTGTGTAACCGCTCCTAGAAAATACATTTAAATTTCGTTTTATCAAATCAAAATATGTCTCTTATCTGCAAATAATTTCCTTATTTCCCTTTTGGGAAATTATTACCCAAAGAAAATACACTTTGCAAATATATTATTGAATTTGACCACAATTGATGCGGCACTTTAAGTTTCGACTCGTTTAACAAATCACTTCAATTCAATTATCATTGTATTGATCTATATACACAAGAACAGACATGTGAGACAATTGAAACGAAATATCCCCGAGTTTTTCAAGGATGCACTAACATTGAGAAACACGTGAAAAATCTTTTTTTGAAAACTTTCATTATTATTATTATAATTATTATATTATTATTATTATTATCATTATTATTATTATTATTATTTTATTATTACTATAATTATCACTATTTTTATTATTACTGTTGTTGCTGTTGTTGTTTTTTGTTTTGTTTGATTGTTTTTGTTGGTTTTTTGTATTTGGTTGTTGTTGTTTTTTTTTTAATTTAGTCTATGTTGTTTTAAATGTTAGAAGAGACGTATATGATTCATAAAGTATTTTTATTATTTTTGGGGGGATGAGCGCTTACGTCACACCATGTCAGTATGTGTATTATATAAATAATATTTTTCGCAAATAATGAGATTTTGAAAGGAAATACTTTTGCAATACAAATATAGCATCAATGCGTGATATATTTTGCGATCACTGTTTTTAATAAAGTAAAGGATGAGTAAAACTTGACGTCAATAGACGTTGACTGTTTCAAAGGATGGTTTATTTAAAAACAACAACTTAGAGAATCAAGTTCATGTAAAGAAAAGAATTACAATTCAAAATGAGTCACTGAACATTATAAAATTTGAACCAATGAAATCGCATTGTATGGTACGAAAGACCAGTGAGGTTAAAGTTGAAATCGTGAATTCATGAAGTTGAAATCGTCAATTCATATAGTTGAAATTGTGGATATGGTATCACCGATCTTTCGTAGTATAGTAATCAAAACGAGTAATGGCGACTGTTTAGGCTCAATTTGTAACATTTAGTTGATAAACATGTTTTGATCTTACACTAGAACTACCATATATATCATATGTACACTATGCCACTTTCTTTAAATAGCTGTACGTAGTGCATCCTCGTATGTTTATGGTTTTGAGAGCATTGTTTGAAATGTGTCAATATTGCAAAAGCAGTCTTACTTAATCAAATGAGACATTATAAATTAGTACAAAAATAAATGAAAATAGGCCTTCCTTTAGGCAAATTTACTGATTAGTAATGAGTTTTCACTGCAGAAGAGCTATGTTTTCATTTTGGTACCGCATTATATTTAACACAGT
>NW_026858193.1:0-13854 GCF_026571515.1 Ruditapes philippinarum
TAACTTTGGAAACGGATTTGAAAGACAATTTTGTGTATTGTGAATGCTAGAATACAAACGAAGGTTGATTTAAATGATGCCATATGAAATGTTCATTCTGTTTACAAGCTTCTCATGAAATCTGTAAAAACAGTATCAAATTGCGTAATAGTAAAAATAGTTAAATAATCATCATCATCATATTATTATATTATTATTATTTTGTTGTTGTTGTTGTTGTTTTCTTTAAATAGCATAGCAGCCATTATACCATTATATTGAATGATATTCTATCATGCTAATGTAATGGCTAAAATATCCAAATTGCACCACCCCAAATTATTTTCAAGCTGTTATTATACTATAACATGATATCATTTCATATACAATGACGGCAGCTGAGGTGTGGCAGCTATGTTTTTGTAACTATAGCTATGTGTTCTCTAGTCTTTGTGCCATAAACGAATCAATTTTCAGTTCTTGGCAAATAATCTAGAACTAATAGCTATTTTATCAGACACGAACACAAACGAGGACAAGCTGGGTTTCGTCAATTATGTTTAAGAGAAAAAATATATTTGACTAGACAATATATGATTATGTCGCTAAATATATATTCTTAATGTTTAAAATGAGATAATAATGTTTATAAATTAGAAAATTATTATATTTTTAAACTGAATATAGCACAAAATTTTAAAGAATGCATATTTGATTTCGTTAAAGTGAAATGATGTGATCATAGTTATTACGAAACAGTGATTAAATGCACACCATATTTCACGACGACGGATGAAAAAATTTATTTTATATTTGAGTGAAAATATATAACACATATTTCACGAAAATACGATAAAAAAATATTATTTATTTAATTCATTATAAAAGATAATAATGGTTCGGATTTGCTTGTCTTAGCAATGCAATTTAACAGCGCCAGCAATAATATTATTGGTATTAATTTGCACGCATATTCTGCTACATTTGAGTCACAAACAAGCTTTTATAAACGTTCGTGTACACGTTAATAACTGCAATAAAGATATTGGTGTTGGATTTATTTTCTTATATAGAAAATTTTCTAATATTCCTAGATAGTTTTCAAAGCAAAATTCAACAAAAATTTGCTTTGTATATATCAGATTTTTCAAACAAACAAACAAAATGGCGAAAAAAGTCCCTTAAAATAAATATGAGTTTTGACTCCGCCCACTTTCATATTTATAATTCATATTTATTCTTGAAAAATATGAAATATATTTGACTGATATAGCACATATTTCATGGGTAAAATTAAATGAATTGCTTTAATTTTACTTTTTGCTAATGGTTATTCATTTTCATCCTGTAAATTCATAGTAAGAATTGAATAAAAGTAGGATCTTATTTGGTCTTTTTTAAATTAAAGACTGAACTCTTGGAATGTTATTGGTCATTTTAGAATTAGTATAAAATGATAACCAGAAGTTAAGTAAACGAAATTTCTAATCTAAAGAGTGTATGGGTGGTTTTTGCAGGACTTTTACACATAATAAATGTTATAAAAATAATTAAAAAAAGCATAAAACTTGAAGAGTGTGTTTTGTTACTAGATGCAAAATAGTTTCACGTATATCTGGATTGAATCCCCCTTTTAAAAAGCATTCTGATTTAACGTTCTTGACCTAAATAAGTATCACCGCTGATCTCATTGTTACTGTTGTTCAGGATAATGACAATGGCAGATTATGGCAGATAAATTCTGATAAAAATTTTACCCCATGTATATAATACTAACTGTTTAATGTCTTTGTAATTTGCCTTTGGTTTTCAAGTTTAATAACTATGATTTTTTTAAAAATGTCTTCAAGTGAGTATTTACTATACAATTTCATTTGTTGTTAAGCTACTATATTTCTGTTCTCATTTTAACCACGTGACTACAAAACTCGGAGTAATTGATAAACAAATAATTAAATAAAGAGACAGACAATGTTTTAGACATAATATCTGTATGTTTAAAAGAATTAGCTTGAAAAGATTTTATAAAATAAACATGTCTTTTAATATCTAACGTCGACCCATAATCGTCCACTATGTGCTTCTCTGTCGCAACAGCAAAATCTCCAATACTTCTTTACTGTAAATGACATAATTATTGGAAAAGTCTCCTACTTGTTCAAACGACGAGAAATGTTTAGTTCAAGAAGTTCTCTTGAATTGAATTTGATAACGGGAAATGACTAGTGTCAAAATAAGTACTTGTTATCTGTCATTATATGGGACATTCTGTGGACTAGAACATTCACGTTAAAAGGAATTGTGAAATGTTAATCATAAAGCAACTGACTGTCTTAGAAAATTTTAGAACTTGAAATGATTGATTGTTATTAAAATGTTTATATAGGAATTTAATACTTTTTCGTACCAATTACAGAAAGAAATGAAAACACATAAATTGATTGTTACATAGGTGATAATTATCTTTTTATATGATACATTATTGACTGAAAAAAATGCAAATGTGTTCCGATAAATGTAAATTTGATTTTGAAGAGTAATAAAAGGAAATAATTTTCGCTTCAAAAAATGACAACTGGATTAAAAAAAATTCTGATATTGACCGGTTATCTGGAAACCATTTTCTTTTGTAAGTTTGTTATTTTTATTTCATTTCAATCAAACAAACTAAAACAGAGGAAAATTTACTAACTACGAGAGCGAATCAAAAAGTTCGTGGAATTTAGTCATAAAATTAAACGCATTGTTTCAGCTTCATGACTTTTTGATATGACAATAAAATATACAGTGAACAAACTTGCCAAATATTAGCAATATACAATAAAAACTGTTGACATGGCAACAAATAAACAAATCCCGGTACGGAAACCCCGGAGCACGCCAACGTTATTTACTCATAGATCGTAACGTCATTTTACTGACGTCAAGTATCTAAAATCACGTCTCTGTGAAAATATCCTCACAACTTTTCAAAGTACAATCCATTTGTAGTGATACATTTCCGATGTCGGTCTACCCAACGACTGTATATGTTCCTATACCATGCCTTGTCGTAGTTGCTGATAATACGGTTAACGGCTGTCCGAAGTTCTGGTAAATCGCCGAATCTGTATCCGCGCAACTGCATCTTCACCTGAGATATAAATAACATTATAAATTTATTTATTTACCTTTAGATATGTTGTTTAATTTTACTGACATGAAGTCCATAAGATTCCATTTTGGCTCATTATTTAAATAATTCAACAACAATCATAACAAAAACTTACTCCAGTATCGTGTGATATTAAATTTTACCACACACCCGTTCCGGCACGGCCATGCATATATTTTGACGTGATATCATTAGCGTTATACAAACATAGTGTAAAGACGCGCTAAATGTAAGCGCTATACTCTAGACGCGTCAATGAAAAATGACTCTTATTTCACTTTAAACGGTCTTTATTTTGGGTATGTGATAAAAAGAATATTAAATTCGTTTAAGTTCATTACTGAATTTATTGCACTCGTTGAATAAAATAATATTATGCTCGCCATGGGCTCGCATAATATAGTTTTATTCAACTCGTGCAATAAATTCAGTACTGAACTTACTCTCATTCAATAGTCTCTATATTGTAAATTTCATATCACGAGGCGCATATTAGAAAAGACTAACACGCGTGAAGCTTTAAGAGTCAACCAATAAATGTATATTTTTAAGAGAAATATTACCTGCATACCTAGCTTTTCATGTAAAATTGAATGTACAACTCCGTACGAAACTCCAACATGGTATTAGATCTCTTGGATGGAGCGGCGGCGATCATCTTCAATAAAACGCCTCACTGACGTCACCAAAGTCAACGGGATAAAGGACGGTCTATCACTCCGGTTGTCATCCTCTATGCTCTCGCGGCCACTCTTAAACAGCAGATTTCTGCATAGGAGGTTTTGTTCCTGCTCTTCTCAGCTCCTCAATCATTTCGGCTGCTGAATATCTGCGTAAGACACAAAAATTAAGGGTAACTTTTTTTTTCGCTAACGTGTGAAACGTTATTATCGGAAATGACGTCAAAAACTACATTGTTGATAAGAAATGACGTCGCTTGAACGAACGTTAAAATTTCCCGGAATTTGAACCACTAGTAATGGACATTTTACAATTTGTTTGACAGGTTAACTGATTTTATTTCCTGTGCTCCGGGGTAAAGAAACTCATGTCATGTAAAATTTTATAAAATGCTTATTTTTTTGAAATATTTCACTGAAGATACCAAAACCAATTCAAAATGTATTTATATATAAGCATCTTAAGTTTCGTGAAGATCGGACGTCAAATAAAGAAATTATAAAAAAAAATTCCACGATTCAACCTCGTACATTGTTAAGATAACAATATAAGATAATGACTGATTCATAATTTTGTCCCTGAAAGAGTCTATTACACAGTTAAATCGCATGGGATAAAATACATATATACATTGTAGGCAACGCATTGAAATGTTGGAAATGCATCGCCCATGACTGCGATTTAGACCTTGAAGGTAATTACAAGGCGTCAAAGGTCAAATGTCACGATGGTCAAATGTGTATGGTGAGATATGTTATGATTATTTTGTACATAAATACTGGGAATTTCGTATGTACTAATTTTTCTATATAATCATATTAGTTGAATTAGGAGTTTTCGACATAGATCATTCTAAAATTGTGTAACACAATAATCAGCAACTAATCTGTTGTTACTCTGTTTAAAAGTACATATTTATTTATAAATAACTTGAATATGACAACAACTAGAAATTAATTAAAAGGGAACGTTGACCTAGTTGTAAAGGTCTCTGCCTCATAATCCAGTCATCGTGGGTCTTAGCCTTATTTGGGTCACGACTCTGTTCCATCATATAGTACCAGTGCTGGTTTGGTCTAGCTAGCGACAGTTGTTTAAATGAAGTGCAAGCTTTTACCACAACTAAAAGCAATCGATTTCGAACTAAATTAGTTAATCAACAATAAGTATTTTCTTTACATTTCAGAAAGTTCGGTACAGAATGTTTGACAATGTGACACACTATGATTCTGTGATACGAACGTGTACTGACACGACCTGCGACACATCCTCTATGGAAGATTTTATCTCGTGTATATCAAACCCTGCAAAATACATGATTGGAGGTTGCACGTTGCGATCTTGTTGTGATGACAAAGATTTGTGTAATTCTAGTAGAACAATCTTTCCTTTGGCATATTAGCGAATTCTAGCATTGTGTATCACATTTATCCTGTTTAACAATTATACCATAAACGATGTCCAGACGTAGACTGAGTCACACTTTTGTATGTCACTTTGGGGAATGCATTATTTTGTCTTGGGTACTACTTATATCAGATTTATTGTTTAAATGCTTTAAAAGTAGCATAACGTTAGTAATGCTTGTGAAGGCAAATATTATTCTTAATATCAGCATTTGTACGATTGCTTGGGATGCATTCACATAAACAAAATATTCCCTGTGTTGCTTTGAAGCTTCTCAGAATAAGTACATTTTGTATACCTATTTTTAATGGGTTGTAAAAACATGATGCACTGATGATTTTAATTAAGATAATTGCTGAATTAAGTAAACGACTTTTACTTTTCTGTTATTTTTTTATTTCGATCAATGATTCAAATACTTTTAGTATTAAGAATTAAATATCCTTTCACCTATTTCTAGTGGGCTAAGTGATGTTGCATTTAGTTATGATTAAAAGAGTTATGATTAAAACAAATTAGTGAACAATATTAGAAGGTCACCATCCTACTATCTGCCACTTAAAGAGATTTTTGTGAGTATTACACAAGTTTTATTATAACCTTTATACATGATAAATGTGAAAATAAAAATGTACAACGAGACAATGAGACATGGGAGAAAAAAGATAATAAAATAAAAGACAATATTCAGATATTTCTTACAAACATATCCGGCTTTTACATATGACATACACATTTATAGCAAACCATCAATCATCTCTAGTAGAATGAAAATGTTCTTATTCACCTTGTGCAAGATGATGATGTGTGCGTGCGTGCACGCTTTTGTATGTGTTACCTATGTTTATAATGATTTTCTTCATTAAAATAATAGAATATCTTGAATGATGTTAAAGGAACATTGCACTGAGTCATTAGTAAAGGTGAGTTATGACTGTATAAATCGAGTTACAGAATATTATAACATCGTTATACGGTCTGTTTCTTTTTTGTTGTTGTTGTTTTCTTTTTGCAAAATTGAAAATGAATTTCGCTAAATCTCGAACTAAAATTAGTGACAATGCTATAAGAAATCTCAAATGTTGTCTTTTACGTGCGGACCAAAAGCAATATGTATTTTTATTGACTTATCAGATCATTTCTGAGTATTCTCAAATCTAAAAACTAAAACTACGTAAGTCTTTTATTAATAATTGAGCTATTGAAATTAATATTAACTTTTCAGCCAGGAATGGACATTTTGATATTTATTATTTTACAGTTAAAAAGAATTCAACTTTTCATTCATTTTGACCTCTACAAAAAGTTGTTTTTCTTTTTTTGTAAAATCAAATGACTTGAAAAAAAGGAAAATAAAACTTGAAAACGAGACATCGCTCGAGAAAAAAGATGAGTTAAAAGAAGAAAATTGCGGTATTGGTTTTACCGAGCACCGGTTAATCAGTATTAATCTTTAACTCAATGATGTATTGGAATCATGGAGCACAAGAGAGCACAAGAAAAATATATAACAATGCTGCACACCATTAAAGTCACGATGTGTATGAATACATTATCACAAAACAAATACTAAATACTGCTTCTTTTGCATGATTCAAAGCCAGGGTGTTGATTAAAAAATATGACAAGGGCATTTTGCCAATATAACTAATGGGAAACAATTTTAACAACATGACTAGCTTCGAGCGTACACAAATTCCAGCACCTCTATTCTATACAGTATGTGCCACAAAGGTATTTTGAGAGTTACATGGTTATAACTTCCTGATAACATGATGCTTCGTCTAGACTTTTATTGAAGATTTCCGTTACTTGGAATTATATAACAATAAAACCTAAAATGTGTGAAAAAAATGTAGTCTATACTAGCTGTTAAAATCATTTTACAAATGCATTCTCTCACGGAATTAATAGGATATGCACCATTGTCGTGTGTTTATTAACATATTACCGGAATTATGTCTTTGCTTGGCAAATAAACTAAATTTGGAATAATTTGTTCAATTTATGTCGCCATATTGACGCCAAGTTTCCCTCGGGTGTGTTTTCTTTGATAACATGATTATAGTTAAACGTTAAACAAATTGTTGTTGCCAATCTTGAAACTTTTTTCTTAGGCTGAAATTTCATTAATGTTGATGCTCTATTACATATTTTTCCAAATTTTAACATTTGACGCAAAAATAGCAAGCAGAAATATATAAGGGAAAGTTCCGCGTACATGAAATGCAGGTTAAAAACAAAATTATTAATGATACAGAATAGTTTGAGTGAAAAAAAACGGTTACATTGATGTAATTATATTCGAAGTTTAACCAATTTCAGAAACTAATTGATTCTAGGCTAAAGAATAAACGATTAATGCTTTATAATTAAAATTAAGCCATAAGAAATGTTAAAACATTTGCAAATCGAATATTAACATTGACAATAGAATATTGAGCATAATTTCGTTTACTCTAGTTCAACAAAGCTTGTGTGTTAGCATGGCAAATGTAAATAGGGTATCAATAATGTATGGCATTAAAAAGAATTGTGATTTGTTCAAAGAGTATTAATCAATTTAATGTGTACCATTTTTAAATTAATGATAATCAAGACTTTGCCATTGTTTTACATTGATATGGAGTAAGGTTGAAAATGAAAAATTTCGTAAAGCCAAAAGGATTAAAGTGTGCATGAGCGTATATAAACAATTCTAGTCGCCTGCAAACTTATAGCATTATTAAACATAACTTTAAATGTGAAAAAGTATTTTGATTTAATCACAGACAAAAATCATAGAATTGCTCTTACTAAATGAAGAACGTCATCACATAACTTATGTGTAGAATCTGGTCGATATGAAAACATACCAATATCAGAAAGAATATGTAAATCTTATTTAATGTGAAAACCTGAAACAGAGTATCTTTTTTTTTTGTTAGTCTGTCCACGTTATAGCGAATTGAGGAAAATGCTTTTAAAACCTTATTATTGTCATTGGCCGTCTGTTATAAAATTCGATAGCCTAATGTCTTCTAATTTTAAAAATATTATATGTGCTTTATCTAAATTTATTTACTTAGCAAATAGACAACGTATTTCATAATATCTCTTCTAGTAATATCTGAAAATGAAATGTTGTATTCGAACCATAATTTATTGTTTAAGAGGTTTGCATTTGCATGTATATCTTTCAAAAAGAACTGACTTGCAACAGTGAATATTACTTTTAGTCTATAGGACTTTAGTGTTCTTCATGTCTTTATATTTTAGAAAATGATAGAATAAGTTAAGTGCAGACTATTCAGGATATTGTAGGTTGGCGTCTGTTTATTTGAAACTTATGCATGCAAGCGCAACATATATATTAAACATATTAAATATTGAATATTGAACATAATATTCCATGAATCATCTTATGTTTGCTTGAAAAATCAATGTTTTGATCTCCAAACATTGTATATATTACAATTTATACTTGTTATAAGCATTTGTATTATGCTTTATACAAATAATTTTTCGTATTCGTATAATAAGACAGTGTTCCTTTAAATGTGTTATTTACGTGGCCCATTTTGGTAAGATGTGACAACCGAGATTCAACAAACAAAATTGAAGGCAACAATCAAACCTGAAATGCAGAAAAAAACATTTTGCTGATTTGTATTACTCCTTTATGTGAATTTTCAGTGGAAGTATTAAAACAATAATGTGATTAATTTTATTTTACTTGTTAACTAATCTGGAAAAGAGCATACCCCTCGGAAACAATGAAAACAACAACAAAATATGAAAATTGCAGACCATGTTCGATTGAGTCTGTTCATGAGAGATAATGTAAAAGTGCACACTCTTTCACACACCCCTTACACCGGCTTTATAGCACTCGTAGTTTTCGCAGTAAAATTTAAAACAGAAACAAAAATATTTCATTAAATAGTCCTGTATAGGATATTGAATCTTTTAATGTATAAAGTAAATTACTTTTTTTGTTTGTATTTAATTGCATGTCCCGTATCGTAATTTTCTTTGAATTCTTTGTCCATTTGTTACAGCTTAATTTGCTCCATTATTAAGTTTGACATACTTATTGGAAAATTCTCCGCGATCCTCTCCAAAAACCTTGCTTATAGTGGTTTAAAAATTGCAAGAGGAATAACTTGAACTTGCTACAACAACGCAGATGTAAACAATAAAAAATGAACTGTAATACGCTACATTGGCAATCAACTACTAATAAACAGTTTCAAAGGAACATCATATTTTCCATACTCCTATACAATGTCATTGATGTTTGGAAGAAACCGAATGATTAGAAAAATGTCAAATATGTTTCAATCGTATTTAATCTTAGGATATCGGTTAAATGTTACAGAAAGTTTTTACTTTTTATTTATCAGAGGGTAAGATTATATTAAATCCTGAAATGTTCTAGCTGCCAAATGCTTATCAGCTTTCTTGTTTTTGGTCAGATTAGTATATTCGAGTACTTCAAATTGATTTTATTTAGAGAAATTAATGTTATTTACTGAAGTTAATGTGACATGTTAATGATGAAGTTATGACTCCGGGGATACTACATACCTGATATCTTTGGAATTGTAAATTTGAAAGGCCAGTCGGAATAATGATATTTTAAGTTACAATTGGTGCCAATATGCTATAAAAATGTCAAACAGAATGGAACAATACGTGTCGCCAAAAAGCAGGTACAGATCACATAATTGACAGAAAGTTAAAACATGGATTACAATTAATAATTATTGATAACAAAACAAAAGAGCAAAAATGGAATGTCTTAAGAAAGTCCAAAATGGCAAAATTAAAAATGTTATAGGGTCGGTTTTAAATGAACCTTATCATGGACTGTCCTTGTGAGAAAGGCTAATAACATATGGTTACAGCTAGTTAAAAATTAACCTGATAATACACCTTCAATATTTGTCTGAGATTTGATTATTAAATGATGACATTAAGTTTTAAGAAAAGACATCACAAATTATTATTTTATATCAGTTTATTGTTGTAAAATATAGGTGATACTGCACTGAATTTTCATTTAAAGGTCGCTAGTGAAATCACTTTAAGAATTTCTGATACACTTGGGAATTAATGTCTACATTCATATATGTTTTTTTAAAGTTTTTGATGGTTCTTCATAGATTCGTATTACACAATATACTGACACCTTTACATTCCAGAATATAGTTAACTTTATTGTCTTGGTGGCGATGCCGTCTTTCATTGCATTGTACACATTCAAATCATTCGAGCTCTATTTATTGAAGGAATATTCTTTGATGATAATGCCATCACCTCACTTTGTCGCAAACAATAATTTATCATTGATTCTGTCGCTCAAATGTTGTCTAAACTCTAAAATTAATAATGTCCTCAATACATTGATGTCCTGATAAGTGTCTAGTAAAGGAGGCTTTAATTGAAATGTGAATGTTCTGTGAAACGGAATAATTGTTATTGCATTTAAAATCTCTCTTTTACATTATCAAGAAATAGAATTTTGTGGTCTTTTGAAACACACAATGTGTTTAACATTTGTCATCATTTCATTTACAAGTTTGAATACAATGAGTTATAGATAATCAGATGGTTTTATTTTATTTATACGAGAATTTATTATGTTTATAAAATCTCTATATTCAAATCTGAACACTTTTTTGTGTAACGTAATTTGCGAGTTATTTTCGTTCTATTATTACTACTTGTCTTTTGCCAATGATGTAGTGAAAGGAAAATTCATCTTCATCATTCAAATACATGAAAATGTTTTTTAGAAAGAAGTGTATTTTAGATAACTTTCATAACAGAAGTAAGTTTTATTTTATTAATAGTTCTCTCCAAAAAGGATAGAGGAATAACGTTTATACTATATATAGAGCAATTGTACTTGTCTTCTTATCGTTTCATTCGAAAGGAATCCATCGAGATCTCTTGAAATACTAGGTATGGAATTGATTTTCCGATATGTTTATACCATTGATGTAGATCTATACCAATAAATTATGTGTCACATTGCAGATCATTTGCTCATTCCATTTTTACGGAATAATCATATTTATGGTTCAAAATGAGCTAATATTACAAAAACGTCTTTGAAACAATTTTAACTAAAATGAAGCTAACAGTCTAATATCGATTTTAAGTTGAATTCTGAAATATTGCTACATTATCTCATGCATAGTTTCAGTTTATCATATTTTAAGCAATACAACTTAAAATGCACAAATGTAAACTTTCGAAGTTCTTCTTGACATTGTATTGATGAACAAATGTAATAAATAAATTAGTTAATCACTTTAATGTACACTAACTCCAGATATGTGAATTGAAAGACAAAATGTTAAATAGATTCGGAAGGAAGATTCTTGTTTAATAAAAGAAATAAAGAATCCATAAAGGACTTTTAAAACGACAAAATTAAAAATGTTGCAGGTTCGGTTTGATTGAGCCTGGTCATGGACTGTAATGGAAAGTGCAAGTTACCGTTTTCGCCCCCTAGCATTGTCATTGTGAATGTCCGTTCTAACATGTGTGTAGCACCTGTATACCAGGTTTTGCCTACCAGATCCAACAAACACTCGCTACAACTTAAGGAACTCAAATGACACAAGCGGTATATCAGCAAGAACTTCGTTATATTTCAAATCTTTCTTCCCAACTGCCGTGAGCGGAAGAACTTAACCCCTCAACATACGGAATTTGCCAACACGTTCACTGTTTCCAAGTTATCTACAACGTAACAAACTAAGAAAACTAAAACATTTTTCAATTTTACCGTATCTTTACTTTATTTACTGGAGGCTGTAATTGCATACGCTTTTATATATTTCCATCATGTATATTATATGAAATAAATGAAATCTGTCAAAAGATACCCGTCGGAGCTCATGAAAATACATTTTGTTTGGAAAACATACTGAAACGTGAAAATATAGTTATATTGAGTGGGCGATTTTATAGTCATCTTGAAATATATAAAAGGCACACTATGACTCAGAAATGCTATCGATTTTATTTCTCAAAAACTTTTTAATGTTTGAAGTTTTTACAGTTTTCAACGAAAAGTGATTTGTTCTCCTCTGCAAATATAGCTCCGTTTGCAATCGGTTTATTCAAAGTGAATTAGTATTTTGTATTGAGGTCATTTACATTATGCTACATTTTCGACACATAACTGCAAGTTCAGCACTACTTTCTTCCGTTGTTAAACATCGTCCATTATTATTAAACACATGTTTGACATTTCTAAAGAATTAAAAAAAAATCTGGCTCTTTAGGCATAATGTGCCTTTAAGATATCTTTGTGACTGAGATATCATTTTATATCATAATATTTCATTGATTTATGTTTTTATGTAAGAAATATATGTCAATTATTTGTTTTATCGCCATGTAACCCATATGTTTTGTTATAGACGGACATCTCATCAATTTTAATGTATTCTGCTCTGGATCATTATATAATAGCATGAATAAGATTTGATGAATTATATGTTACGTAATGTTATACAGAACAAGACTTATTTTGTAGACTAATACAATTGTTCATTCTCTTGTTAACACTTTTATATACAAAAAATCACATAAAAATATAAGTGGCGAAATTCTTAATGTAAAAGCTAATTAACATATTTTTACAAGCATTTATAAATATTATTTTATAACAAATACAAAGTAGTTCATTATAAAGTTTAACAAAGTTGGTCTATTATAAGAATAATTTTAAGGCATTTTCTTTGTTAAATTTTGGACTTAAACATATAATATGAAACTCATCCTCTGCATCTAAAATATTTCAGCACTGACAATGTCTTAACGGGGAATAAGACGGTGTAAAGATAATATAATGAGGTAGCTAGCTTAAGCAATGGAATAAACTCTTTGTTTATTGCAATTGTTAGCTTGTGTACTTTTAAACTATTTTTTTTTGTTTATGGAACTAACATAAACAAAAGCCTTGCATCAGACCTACATAACAATTTATTTATAAAAAAAAAATCATATGTCAACCCATCTAATATCCTTTGTAATATATTTAGTTTCATGTGAACAGGTCGTCTTTACTTTCTTGGTAAGTATATTATACAATTATTGACTAGTGTGAGCCATTGAATATGATGTGATATTCACCGGCAGATGACATATTGACCGAGGCGATAGCCGAGGTCAATATGACTTTCTGCCGGTGAATATCACATCATATTCAATGGCTCACTAGTCAATAATTGTTTTATTATATGAATAGGCTAAGAAATAAAAAAAAATCACAAAAAGTACAACCTTATATACATGTACAAATTTTGCCTCGTTGAAGCGCGGGAAAAAAGACGCACGTGTTAGGCGTGCAACGACTTCACGAACGCTGCGCATACAAAAGTAATTCAAGTTTATACTCAACATTGCGGTGTAGCCTTTAAGTAAAATGGTAATGTATTGATATTTTAATCGAGAAATATGCCATAAAGAACAAAAAGCAACAATTATTTTTTTAAGTAACACGCGTATTTAACAGTCTACGGTGTATGATCTTTGAATATGAGTCTCAATCTATTTTTAGACTGGGAAAATCCTATTCAGCCAGTGAATATGATACTACACCCAGTAAATATGATTTTATAAATTCCTTT
>NW_026858194.1:0-77132 GCF_026571515.1 Ruditapes philippinarum
ATTTGATTTATTGATGCCATCAATGGATTTCTACGTTAGATTAATTGTATGAAGGAAAGTGTGTCTGAAATAGATTTTTCTACTTATTCCTATAGTAAAGCCATGGTTAAGTTTTGAAATAGTGACATAATGGTGCATCCAAAATCCTTCAGGTTAACCCATTATAAGCATTTTGTGAAAATGGCCGTTTTCATTGATAAGCCTCCTGTTACAAGTATGAAAAGTGCTTTAATACTGATCAAACTTGGCACAAGTGTTATTTTATTGTTTCCATCAAAATTGATTTCAAAGTGCTGCAACTTCTCAATGGATTGAGATAGAGTCAAAAGCTTTTCAGTTTTGGTCACATGTTACCTTAAGATCGGCCTGTGCCCATTTTAAGCCTCTCACAAGTCCAATATTTTCGTAAGCACATCCCCCCTCTGGCACCTCCGTTATGTATCTTTTGGTTAGGGGCGGCACCGTAAAAGGGATCACTCTTTTTTAAGAACATTTCTCAAACGAAAACAAGTGTTTGGGCCATAAATAGGACATTTTCATTCACTTTTTGATGTCTGCAGGGCAGGGGGGGGGGGTAGTGGGGGTGAAAATTGCATTTAATCTCGTATATTTTAGGTAAAGGGTTAATAGTCTTATTTGAGGGGCCTCCATGGCCAAGTGGTTACAGCTATTCAGCAAGTTTATGGAAGGTTGCTGGTTCCATTTAGGAACCAGCCTGTGTCTAAAATAATGCACAAAGGTGCACTTTTGAAGTCTTCGTTCCCCACCACTAAAGCTTGAAAGTTGCAATATGATCTTTACATCATCTTGGAAGCCAAGAAAACAAATATACAATAAAATATTTTGCCCCTGTTCTGTCGTCTTCGCCCCTTTTGGTTGCCAGGCCCATTTGTTGTCCCTAAGGGTTCTGTTACTGATATCATAAGGGCTGAAATCTGTGAATCTTGTTCTTCGCTATTGATATTATATTAGGTCTCATATTCTTTTTGTGCTTATTTCTTTGAAAAGTTTTTTCATCAATTTACTAGTTCTGAATGGTAAGAACGTATTTTTTATTTTACAGGTTTGAAGAATACTGTGTAAGAGCTTATCTTGCTTTACGGCGACGAGAAAACCTCTTGATCCGACTATTTATGATGATGTTGATGTCTGGCATACCTCAGTTAACCTCTGTCAATGACCTTGACTATCTCAAAGAAACATTAGCAATTAACCTCTCTGACGAAGCTGCAATAAAACAATTTAAGGGTAAAATGAACGAGTCCCTGAATTCAAAATTTACTCAGCTCAACTGGAAATTCCATTTAATGGCAAATTAAAAGTAGTGTAAAAGAAAATTTAGAGTGGCCTACTTCAAGTGACTTTGAGGAAAAGGTTCAAGGACTTTTTAATGAACTGGCTAGCTAAATATCTATCAAAACTTGTTTGCTTCCTTAGAAAAGTGCAAAACAGTGCAGCGAGTAAGACGTACTAGACATTACCATTTTGCATGGGTCGATTTTTCAAATTTCTATGATATAGTGCAAAAAGCAAGAACATAGAATGACTCGGTCAGAAGAGAATCCTATTTTATTGCATGGCTTCCTACATGTAAATAGCTTTACTGATAGAAATTATTTGTAAGATGATAAAATGTTTGAATTATAAACGTTTCACTTACTTTTTTTGTTGTATCTGAACATATTTAATAAAACAAGAACAAATTTTACAGAGAAATTCTCAAAGAACTATTCCATGCAATGGTCATTTCTGTTAGATTATTATACATGTAGCAATATCATTCTTGTAAGTGAAAGGTATTGCTTGTGTTAGAAAGCTATCACTTGTGTTTGAAAGATATTACTTGTGTTAGAAAGATATCACTTGTATTTGAAAGATATCACTTGTGTAGAAGGGTGTTACCTTTTGCATTTTTAACTTAGGGCTAATATAAAATTGTGCCATGTTGCCATAAAATTGAATTATACACAACGAGATACATGCAGAGAGATTGTAAAATTTATCATAATCATTATGCTATATTTTCATGTTCATCTTTTTAGTTTACCAAAATAATAAAATCAGGTATTAACTGTTTGGATATCTAAAATTTGTTTCAATATATCGTCTATATTTACCCTTTGATATATCAATACAAAATTTTATCAATGACAGTCCTTGGAATTACATGTAGTTACAAGTGGGTTTTTATTATGGCCAGGGACCTCCCAAAATTTTTTTTTTTTTTTTTAATTAGTTACCCCAAGGGAGTCATTCATATAATTTATTCACAAATGATGAGTGGTGTATTTACCCATGAATTATATGGTCATCATGATTAAATCAACACATTGATGTTAAAGCAGCACGCCTCCAGATTCATGTTTATTTTCATGAACATTTTGAAAATGTATTTAAAAGTAAAATATTGTGAGGTGAACAAAGAAATTTATATATTGCTATCCACATTTACATTCTACTCTAATTACTAGAGAGAGGTCAAAATAAAATAGCCCTTACTGCATAAATATTATGCAGTAGAAATGTGGTCATAAATACTGCAAAATAAGTCTTTAATCGCATTTGACATGAACACTACATATATACTACGAACCTAAAATCATTTTACCTTTCTTGAAATCTTGGTACATTTTTTCTCCAGTTTGATTTTCTTGAAATATTTTGGCTCATCTGAAGGCTTGTAGCTTTTACAAGTTTGATTTTCTTGAAATATTTTGGCTCATCTAGATGCCTGTAGCTTTAATACAAAAATGTGATGTAAATTAAACAACATTTAATTTTAACAATTTTAAATTAAAACGATAAGTCTCTGATTTAATCCACCAAAAGCTCCGCAATAACTAGTTTGTAGTTACGCAAAAAAACAAACCTCAAAATAATTGAAATAAAAAAACACAGATATTTGTTATTTTTGTCAAGTCATACATAACAAAGTTTCTATTATGCTGTTGGTTGTATTGATACAGCTTGTAAATCCAGTGATTCAAACAAATACATGTATACTATTTACTTGCTTACAAGTCGGGAACGCTTATAAGACGCGGGTCTAATTTCTGCATTAAAAACTACAGAATTCTTTTTACTGTATTGACAACATCTCATTTCATTATTGAAAAATAATCAATATTGTGTTGTCTGATTAACAGCATTTTTATTACAGATTTAAATTTTAATATTCTTGTTAGAAACTAGAATAACCATACTAAATATTGAAATGCATAATAAGTATATTTAAGAAGAATTTGAACATGGAAAGGTATTTTAAAACTTGTAAAATAAAACTGCAAAGTCATAGTTACAGGTTTTGTTTTTAAGTGTTATTTTGTCATTAACCATGTATATTTGTGCAATTTTAGCAGATTTTGTAGTATGTTTAGAAAATAGTATCAATTTATTTATTTACCTTTTTTGTACCAGCATGAATCACCTCATACTCAAAGTTGGCAAGCAACCCCATACAGCCTGGTAATGTTTGTTATTTGATGTTGAAATCCTTTTATCTGCAAAGAACTGTTAAAATCTTAAAGTTATACCATGCTCAAATTTGATATTTCAAAAATATTGTAAATTGCCGCAAAGACTATTTTGTTAATATAAAATATGCATGTTTTGACTTCACTCAAAGTAAACTATAGGTGGACACAATTTGAATATAGTGTCATTTAAAAAACTCTACTTGGCCCGTAATTGGGAATTGTAGCTTCCCATACATAGTTTGGACATTTTGTAGTCAAATTACACAGATTCAATGGGAAATTCATAAATTTCAATTAATTTCTGTGATAAAAATATTAATCTCAAAGATGGGCATGGTATATCTTTAAAACAAGATAATGTTGAGTTTTTATGATCGTTGCCATGTCATTGTCTTTATAGTCATGGTCATAAATGTAGCCCATTGTTCAAACATTTTAAAAGTTATCAACATGGAACTTGGAATACTTCCTTATCATAACAAGTTGCAATTGTTACAAAGGAATACTTTTGGAGTTACATGTATGCCCCTTTTACTTTAGAATTTTTAACAGATTTGCGTAAACACTGCATGCAGTGCTGTTGTTTTATAAATAGAATATGTAGTTAAATTTATTGAGATATCATGTTTTTACTGCATAAAATAATAGAAAGAAATGGTTTTGAATAATTACTACATTTATATGCTAGACATATTGTATCAGAACTCCACATTACTACCAAATGTTTTGGTCAAAATTAAACGTATATTCTGACCATAAAATGACGTTTAATACATGTAATATATCATTTTCGTACCATATTTTGATTGTATTATACTGTTTAAATAAAAATTCAGGGTAAATTACAGAATTCGACATGACATGTTTCTCAGCTATTGGGGAAAATGTGTTGTTTATTAATTATAATATTTATTGACAGATCTCATTATTAAGTTTTTGAACAATGAATATAGAATGCTGGACAGGAAAAAAAATCTCTTTTTCCTAACTGTTCAAGATATATTTCACATAAAGGATGAAAAAAGAGCTGTCAGTCAAAGAAATGTTCAATATATAATGTGTTTAGTGCAAAAAGGTCAATTTCCCCTTTAAATATTTTATACACCTTCATTCAAACATCTAAACGCACAGAAATGTTTGTTTGTTCTAAGACAAGATGTTTATTAAACAATTATGACTGATTTCGTATTATTAACCTGTGCTTTATCTAAACTAAGTATTTTAATGAACAAGGGGCAGGGCGTGAAGTGGTTGCACACTTGGTTCAAGCGAGCGAATTGGTTGCAAACTTGACAAAATGGCGAACACGGCGTAATTTTTTGAAATGGGTAAACGAATTTTTGCCAGGCAAGTGGGTTTCTTTATTATTTTGAAGTTCATAAATATGTCTATTCCATAATGCAATATATATGCTATACTCGGTTAAAGGTTTCAGCATCCTAGATTCTGTTTTGACGAAGTTATTGAAGATATAAACTGAAATTTGAAATTTGACATGTGACTGTTCTGGTCGGTTTTTCTCCTAATTTATTCGAATTTGTAAGTTTTGAACTGCATTTAACAATAACAAAATATGTTTCTGTCAATGCTGTACAAGTTGTTTAGTTCGCAAGTCCGAGGATAACGTTCAATACACAAAAATATCGTGTTCAAGCACATTTTGGTTGCAGACTTATACTTCAAGCTTTTTTGGTTGCAAACTTACTCTTATTCTTTTGAAATCCATAGTAAAACTGTAGAAGGTTATATTTTTTTCAATGGCAATTATGACATTTATGTTCTGTTACTTGTTTTTGTTATAAATGTTATTTATACTTTCTTCTTTTACAACAATTATGCACTTTATGTTTCAAATTACATGGTTTTCAGTTCAATACTATAATCATTAGTAAAAGCCTGCAAACAAAATAATAGCATATAGAAAAATATTCATTGATACTTCAATTGTAAAATATGTCATCATATGAAAAATGCTAATGAAAACTACATACAAAACAAATTATGTGAGAGTAATGTTGTATGTTAGTGAATTATTTTCATCATAAACATAAGGACATACGATGTTACTCGGCAAAATTTCCAAAGTTTATCAAAACCACAAGAATTGTTGATTTGTTTGTTTCGTATGTAAAGATCAGCAGTTGCTTTAGACATAAAGTATGTAAATGTACTTAAAATATTTTTTACAAACCAAAAGTTAAAATGACATGCATGCTTGTTTACAATATTTCGGATTTGATGTATATCATATGTCAATTGGTATTCTAAAGATGATTTTGATTATTAGATCATAATATAAATGATATACGGATGGTTATTTACATTGACTGATACGTGACAAAACTACTTAAAGTCATTGTTCGAGTAAGGGAATTTGGAAGATGTTTTGATCGGTCAATAATAAGGAACAATTTAAAGAAACATGTAAATAATGCCCTTGTGTCAATGTTTATATAGTTTTTATCTACTATAATTATAATCAAATTTATTTCAAATCTCAAAAACGAACAATAATGAATGCTATTTGTTGCTATTTTTTCTTTTCCTTTACAGTTAGTCATGCCAAGATATAAAAAAATCATAAGACTTTGTAAAAAAGAAAAGAAGAATATCGAAGAGAAAAAATTTGATAAAGATAAACACAACTGAACTTCAATTTAGTATATTGTGTTATTTATCTTTTTTAAAGAACCTGTGTATATCTGCACGCATGCACAATTTGTATATATATTTCTTACTAGATGAACAGGTATAATTGCCTTAATATTGCTTATTATTTTAAAAAAATGATAAACATTCTTCGCTAAAAATATGCATGCCACATTATTCACACAAAAGTTTGCAACCAAAAATGCTTGAAGTATAAGTCTGCAACCAAAATGTGCTTGAACATGTGTATTGAACGTTATTTTCGGACTTGCGAACTAAACCACTTGTACAGCATTGGCAGAAACATATTTTGTTATTGTTAAATGCAGTTCAAAACTTACAAATTCGAATAAATTAGGAGAAAAACCGACCAGAACAGTCACATGTCAAATTTCAAAGTATCTACATGATCAGTTTATATCTTCAATAACTTCGTCAAAACAGAATCTAGGATGCTGAAACCTTTAACCATGTGTGGCATATATATTGCATTATGGAATAGACATACTAATGAACTTCAAATTAACAAAGAAACACTCTTGCCTGGCAAAAATTCGTTCACCTGTTTTAAAAAATTACGCCGTGTTCGCCATTTTGTCAAGTTTGCAACTAATTCGCTTGCTTGAACCAAGTGTGCAACCACTTCACGTCCTGTCCCTTGATGAATAGACAATTTCCATCAGTGATTGTAAACAGGTTTTTGTTTCATCAGATATTAATACATGTAATATAAAGTTTTTGATTTTATATAATAAGAAAGGTTTCATTGAATTAAACACCTACCATAACAGGTAGCTTTAATTGGAGGATAGTTTGTTAGTTCTCAAACAGGTTTTATTTCTGGAAAAATTGTATTTACATTGTAAAGATAAAGTTCAACCAGATGTATACATGTATTACCATTACATCACTCTCATAGCAGTGTTATTATCTTTAACCAAATGGAATGGAATGAATTCATGTATCTCTTTAGTTAAAGAGCACTTGTTATTAGATGCATCAAATCTAAATTACTCTGATTTCTATTTTTGTACATCTGTTTTTACAATGTTGTTTTTCTCTTCTTCATATACACATGTATATAGATTTATTCATTGTTAAGATGTAAGAGATAAAAATCTTCCATTTTGTTATGCTCAGCAAGATTTAATGATAGCACATAACTTTTTTTTTATAACATCATAAATTTGAATATTTATTAAGATTTTCTGGTTACTGTTTCATATATATCTAATATATATATCAGATGTCTATTTGTTGAATGCCCTTGCAGCTATTGTTAAACAATAATATTTAAACTCTATTGTTATTCAATGTCAGATATCAACAAATATAAATTTTCTTATTTTATTATATATGAGCTTATTCTTGTTAACTTATAAATCTGTGTCATTTTGTTAAAAAGGTTTAAAACATTTTAGTGCGTTTTAATTGTATTTTGAGTTTGAAAAGGGCTAACCTATTTTAATTTAACAAAAACCCAAGGGGAATTCCCAAAAAAAAACGCCCCAAAAGGCAAAATTGTAAATGTCCAGGGCTCTTTATTGGTTGATGGGGAAAGTCTTTCCTGTGTTTTAAAGTTCCCTTAATTTGTTTAAATTTTCCCAAAAATTTTTGTAGTTCGTTAAATGTTAAATTCTGCTTAAGCAATTACCACTACCGTCTATGAACAGGCTCCCTGCAACATTTTCAATTTTGCCATTTTCGGGTTTCTTTATGGATTCTTTTATTTCTCTCTCTCGCTTTGGCTAATCATATTAACTAAGTTCAAATATATTGAATTGAGTGACCAATGTATTCCAGTTTAAGTTCAGGTTTATTTGGTGTTAAATAACTAACAGAAAAAGTTCAAATCAGTTTTTAGTGGAGCGTCTGTATTTTCTATGTAAAGTTATACATTTTTATATATAATTGTCTAAAATAGCCATAGCTTAGTTTAAATATAACATTATTTGTCTAAATATTTGTCTTCGGAGCTTTTGTTCAGTAAATTTAAAACACGTTGTTTTGTTAAATGTAATTTATGTTTAATAATGTTAACCAAAGTCTATGATTGTTGAATGTCTATTGTTGAACATACCAAAGAGTAAACATATTGCTCTGTACAGTTATAGAGAATAACAGGTTACTGTCTTTTGAGAAAGGGTTTCTCAGACGAGGTTAGATATGGTCCTGGAAGGGTCGAGGCTTGCCGAGCCCCTTCCGGACCATATCTAGCCGAGTCTGAGAAATCCCTTTCTCAAAAGACAGTAACCTGTTATTCTTTTTATCATGCCTCTATTATGATTTTGCATCTTTTTTTTTTTAATTCGGGGCGCTAATTTCTGAAAGTAAGGTAACCACAAGAGGGTTATACGCCAAAAAAGTAGTTCGAGGGTTTTTACCAATAATTTTATAACACAACACAATTTTTGGTACAATTTGCTTTAACAATTTATTTACTGTGTATCATCATCAATATTCAGCAAAGTCAATTAAACAATACCAACAATAAACATCATCAGTGCTGATCTGGCGTAGGAACATAGTGTTCTCAAGTCACTGACTGAGAAAGGTTGCTGTTCTCAGACAGGCTTTATCAGGCAGTTGTCATAGTAATGGCATGATAAAATTATGTATATGGTTAAGAAGTTTCCATTTTTTTAACATTGTTATTCTATTAATAAATGCATTTTCGCAACTTTTTTCTATGTTTTCTTACTCGTGTTTTGCTTACCCCATCCCAATGAGCTGAATTATTGACAGAATCAGTGTTAAAATATGTTTACTCAAATGCTGTATTTTTAGCTCACCTGAGCATATGCTCAGGGTGAGCTATTAGGATCATTCTTCGTCCGTCGTCTGTCGTACCTGGTCCGTCGTCCGTTGTCCGTTCACACTTTTAAAACGACATCTCCTCTGAAACCATAAGGAAGATCATAATGAAACTTCACAGGGATGTTCCTTGTGTAAATCCTTAACAAAGTTGTTCATAGAATTCAATTCCATGCAGAACTCTGGTTGCCATGGCAACCAATAAGAAAAACTTTAAATATCTTCTTTTAAAAAACCCAAAGAGCTAGAGCTTAGATATTTAGCATGAAACATCTTCTAATAAGTGTCTACCAAGTTTGTTCAAATAAAAGCCCTGGGGTCAAAATTGGCCCCGCCCCAGGGGGTCATTGATTTTCCCTATATGCATATAGTAAAAACTTAAAAAATTTCTTTTTAAAGAACCCAAAGAGCTAGAGCTATGATATTTCGCATGAAACATGTTCTAATGGGTGTCTACCAAGTTTGTTCAAATAAAAGCCCTGGGGTCAAAATTGGCCCCGCCCAAGGGGGTAATTGATTTTCCTTATATGTGTATAGCAAAAACTTAAAAAATCTTCTTTGAAAAAAACCCAAATAGCTAGAGTTTAGATATTAAGCATGAAACATCTTCTATTAAGTGTCTACAAAGTTTGATTAAATAAAAGCATTGGGGTCAAAATTGGCCCTGCCCCAGGGGTGTCATTGTTTTTAAACAATATGTTTATAGTAAACTTAAAAAATCTTCTTTTAAAAAAACCCAATGAGCTAGAGCTTAGGGTGTCGTTTTATCAACAGTCGTACGCCCTGTCGTAGCTAAGATTTGGTCGTACGACCGATCTTACGTCTACGTCGCGTTTTATCAACATGGTCGTAGCTAAGACGTCGTAGATTTACGTCGTAACTTTAAGGCTGCTTCAGACCAGTCGTAAGTAGGCTTAAGATCTTAAAAATGGCGGCCATTTTTGCATAATTCCCGATAGGAACTTTCAAACACAAATATTTGAACAATATAATAATAGTTTTTGACTATTTCTAAACATAATTTTTTTTTTTTCATGTAAATAACATTTTTCATATGTTAAATATTTGTTTCTGGTGAAATATTTCATTTTTGAAAATGACTTTCCAGTTTATCGCGTTTAAATACAATACATTTTAAAATGCATAGTCTGCTCCAAAAATAATGTAAACATAAGTTAAAGATCCTGTAACACAATTTTTTCATGGTTTTATTTCATAAATATGATGCTCAAATTAAGATTTGTCAATATTGTAAGTTCTAATAAGCATTATTTATAAAGATTTTACTCAAAGTCAAATTTTCCAATAAGAAATGAATGCATGTAATTTAATGATTACATACCATGTGCACAAATATTTGCAATACACATTTTACATATTCTTCGGTGTTTGAAAAATTGTTTTATTTGCATAATTATATACATATATAATTTTTTGCAAGTGTGGTATACACTCAGTAACAATAACAATAATCAATCACAAATCATACAGGATCTTTAAATTGCGGTGTCGCGTTTTCCTATTTTGCAACTATGTTATATTTTGTCACAAAAATATTTTTTTGCATCTTTATGTGTATCTGTGTTTGTAATTAAGTGGGAATTTTTTCAAGTTAATTTCTAAACTAACATTTTTTCTTTAAAAAAATAATATTCTATCCAAAAAGCCGCTTGTCAGAACGTTGCCAAAAGAAGTGTTTAATAGATTAATGTATATATGTATAGATTAATGGACATTATTTTCATTTTCTAGGATATTTTCCTATGTATTTTTCTGCAGTATTTTTGATTATGTAATCTTCTTTCAACTGATATTCATATAGAAATTTATTGGTCTTATTTGGTTAAGTAAATGAGCAATTTTTTTTTCGTTTGGGGTATTGACATTGACGTTGTCTAGATTGATACACGTAATGACTTCAGGATGTATATTTCTTATTAAAGTCTGATATTTAAGGTAAACTACACCAGAAATTTGAAGATTGTTTCAAAAATTTCAAAAGTGTAGAATTGATTAATTCTAAAGTCAAACAGATGTTCCAAATATACAATACCCTTTTCATACCAAGAATTATAGCAGAATGCTTTTTTTGATGTTAGTTCCATATTATTTCATATTATCTTTATTTCGGTTTATGTTTTGGTATAACTTTTATTTGGTTCCAGGATGAAATTATATATCTTTTAAAAAGGATAACTTTTAAAATTGCTTTGTGTAGCTTTTTTTGTAGTCATTTATTTCCCATTCAAAAAGTAACTTGCCTCCATAATTGTCTAAATGAGATAAGTATATCGATTTACATAAAGATGTCGAGTCATCATTCATCTATTTTTTTTACCCAGCTTGCTTTTATGAATAATATATTTTTCAAATTAATCATTTTTCCCCCTCATTTTCATATTTATTCTTCAATGTATCCCTTTTTATTTTTCTGGTTTATTATCCCAAATGAGCTTATCTCAAACATACGTTTCTCTAAAGTTTTTATTATTTTCAGGCTAGGTAGAGGTAACACAGATAGAGCAAAGATCAGTTAAGGTAGAGCAAAACATATGTTGTGAGCTTGAAAATGAATGGAGTATTAGGTGAGAACATGAAAAGTGACATTGCTATGAAAGTCACAAACTATTCTACACTAGTCTTAATATGAACGTATTTTGAATAAGAAGACAGCACAACCTATAAACCAAAATAATAAGCTTGGATGTTCATGTGTACTAGGTTATCGTTTGAAGATTTCCTAAATTCATCAGGATCATATTACAGTTGATTTGGTGTAAGTCTGGCTAGTTCTTCTTGTTCATCACAGATGTCTTCCTCTGATACTTATTTAACTCAAAAAAAAATTGCCAAACACAGAGTTCATGCTGAAAGAGTAATAGCTAAAGTTAAGACATATAAATTGTTGTCTCATAAAATTTCTACATCATTATTAAAACAAGAATGAGCATAGAATATCGTCAATTAAACCTTATGTATATTACCTATATGTTTAAAATATAGTATCTACAAATATATTACCTGATTTGACAGAAATGAACAAGGATGAACTTGACCAAGATTTGTTGAAAATAATGGCCTCTTTGATGAGAGATGGTAATCACATGATGTAAATGACAAGATCAATTGTATGCTTACAGATTTTCACTACGCATACAATTGCGTTGTTTTATATGTCATGTCATCGCGTTATTTAAATGATGTTGTGACCTGCGTAGGAAGTGTTTATCGGTTTCTTGGAAGTACTGAGATATGAACGAGTAACATAGATTTGCTATCCCTATATTCCTGACCTGAACATTGGACAACACGTGTTGTTAACTTGAAAATGCATAGCGAGTACAGATGAATACATAAACATCTTAATGAGAACTGACTAAGAAGATAGCAAAAGTTATGAACCAAAATGATATGCTTGGCTGTTCATGTGTACTAGGTGTTCGTTTTGAGATTTCCTGAATTCACAATTATTTATTGTGATAAACAATAAAACGTAAAACATAATTCAGAAGTAGAAACAAGATTTTATACACACACACACATATAAATTACCTACCTCACTCTTAGCCCCATCATGTTCCTATAAACGAGACAGCGTAAATAAAATAAATCCCCGCCAAGTCAAATTCTAACAGTTGTTATGGTTACAAAAGGTGAAATAAGTAAAACACCGAAATGCTCATGTAGAAACATAAAAAAGAAAACCCAATGACCATAACAAAAGTACTCAATGTCTTAATTAAAGGAAGACGGCGCAACAAGAAGATCACCCACAAGGGCCCGTCGAAGCAAGGCAGAAGACGAACATTAAAGCAATTCAGTCCCAGGGGATTTTAGAACTGTCCATCATAGAGTATCCCACTTGGTCCGTCAGATGTTATCAAAAGAGAAGAGCTTAGCGAACAACTGTAAAGAGTTGAAAACTAAGCATGCGGTATGTCTTAAAATACTAGGGTCATAACCCCTTTTAATAAAACGTTTAATAATTTTAGTAAAGACAATAGAAAAAATGCAATGACCCAAGATCTTACGAAGTTTGCGAATAACATCCCTGTAAAAATCAGACTGGCTAATCCCTTGTCACAGAAGTGTTTTTAGATCACTATTAAATATTGAAATTAAATCAAGGTTACGATTGTAAAATTTTGTATAATATTTACGTGAACTATAATAGCGGTAGCCCTGTTTGAGTAGCTTGCTTATAATGAAAATATTACGCTCGTTAAAATCCTTTACGCTGCTACTAGATCTAGCGAATCTAATTAACTGAGATACATAAACACCGTAAGATGCTGCATGCGGTACGTCTCCATCCAAATGTGGATAATTTATTATACCAAAATCAAAGTCATCTCTTTTATCATAAATTTTCTTGTGAATAGAATTGTTTTTTGAGTAATATGAAGATCCGTCTCTTTCATAGCAATATAAAAACAAATCTGCGACCAGGGTTGCACAATTGGTACCCATAGCAATTCCTGTGATTTGTTTCAATAGGGTATTACCAAACCTGACATAAATATTGTCTAAAAGAAAAGAGAGTGGTCTACAAACTTCGTCACAGGTCCAAATAGTATACAGTTTTACAAAACAGTTTGTAAAGAAGGCTTTTTGAGAGTAACATGCAAGAAATGTAACTTTTCCTGTGCAAAGGTTTTGTAGTTTGCAAATGCGGAATTTTCGCAATCTCAACTACCCTTTTTAATTTAATAACAATTCAATACAAAATGTTAATTCAAACAGTAATTTTGATGAGAATAGACGATAATTGGCCGTTTATACAAAAATGGCACAATTATAAAGCGCTGGGAAAGCATTAGAAGTGTGGCATCCCATGGGATTTTCCATTCTTCCATTGTGTCCAGTTGGACTAAAACTCTACTTGAAAATCCGTGGGAGGAAGATGTCGGGCATTATGGACCGTTTCGATTATTCCCGCCTATTGCGCAATCCCTAGTGATTGATGCTATGCCCCACAAGCCAGCATCCAAATATCAACAAGAACCGACTCGCTAGAAGATGAACCCGATAATACATCGATTAGTTTTCTTCCTAATCATAGAAGTCTTACGGACAAGATTATTAAAAGAGGTTTCAAACTACTATCTCCAAGGCTATATTCACCAAATTATAGGGTCCATATTGACGATAAACTTAAGGTAAAGGTTGTTGCTCGGTGTTGGAGGTCGATGAGAAAAAGCGAGAAACTGCACACTCTACACATTGAAATACTTAAAGATACTTTATTTAGATTAACAAACCACTCTTCCCACGTTATTGGTCTAGTGAAAACATTTCAAGGACTGAAACTACACAACTTCAGTAATGTACCTGACTAGTTGAGTCGTACAAGTGTGCCCCAACAATGGCATGTTCCAAGAGGGGAGATAATATATATTAAGTAGAGCTGTCATTATTCTGTCCAATAAGCATATTGACATTTTATCAATATATTAGACAACGAATATCGACAATGTACCAACAAGTTATTTATCTATAATTTCACTTTAATTGTACCAGTTTTCATGATTTTAGTGAAATACCTTTCAATACAATGTATATGCTTAAAATTATGATGTGTATTTGTTTTACATAAATGCGGAGCGTCTGTGGCCGAGTGGTTAAGGTCGTTGACTTCAAACCACTTGCCCCATTCACGGCTGTGGGTTCGAATCCCTACAGGGACTTTGGGTTCTTTCATGTGAGGAAGCTATCAAGCTAGCTTACGGAACGTGAGTGGTTCTACTCAGGTACCTGTTCGTGCCTGAAATAATGCACGGAAGAGTACCTGAGGTCTTCCTCCACCAGTAAAGCTGGAATGTCGCGATAATTATGACCTATACTGTGTCGATCTGACGTAAAACCCAAATCAAACATAAATGCCCTCTGAATGATTTTTGTTCAGCCCATAGTTTGTCAATCACTCCTGTGAAATTTGTAAATTAAGTAACAACCTTGTAGTTTTAATTAAAACATGCCTTGTTGATTAGGCAACTGATTTGATTAATGTTTTGAGTGAATTTTCTATACTATTTTCTATTTATAAACATTTTATATATGAATAAAATTTTTGATATTTGAATTTGTATCCGTAATCAATATTGAATTGACAGAAAGTTATCAATAGAGGGCTCTAGCTTGACCAAAATTTTAGAGAGAATTCTCCTTCAGCTCCTTTTAGGGAGAAGTTTGAAGATGTAGATAGAAGTGAAAGAGTTCCAGGCGCATTGATTTGATCTGTGAAAAGACATTTTATCTATTTACTCTGTAATATTAATATTCAAATTATATTAAAAAATAAGAACATATTAATAGGAATACAAAATGCAGATTTTTTTTATTTGATAAAAATGCAGATATTTTTTATAATGAGTGATACATCAATATCGTTTCTTTTGGTGTTAGCTCTAGATTTTTGTTTTCTAGTCAAACAGGAGAGCTCATCAAAGTTGCTGAATGTAATTCAGAAATACCATGCAGTTCAACGAGAAGGGAGACTACTCATGATAGAGTTTTCTGGTGGATTATCTGCACTTGCTGAGAGCTTCTTCTTTAATACTGTCTACACTAGGGAAGAAAGCTTCATTGTACTTAGCGGCAGCAGTGTCTGACTTTTACACTCCAAAAAATAAAATGGTGAGTTAAAATATAAATAAAACTTATTGTCAGTCTTCGGATAAGAAGATGGAACACAATAGTATGAATACACAGATTGGATATGGTATTTCGGTTTTACCTATGCTAAGAAACTAAACATGCAAACAAAAGGTGAATTAATACTGGTAGTTGTTAACAAGTTTTTTTCCAATATATCAAGTAAAAGTCCACCTCAAATCAGTAAATTCATAGATTAAGTAAACAATACATTAATTATAAATTTATTATTATGGTAATAGAACCAAAAGTACAAAATGCCAACCTGTTGACATTAAGGTAGACCATGGGTAATGGGTACCATAAGGAACTGTAAAATTGACAACATAAGACAGTTATATGTCTTCAAGGTCACCTGTATGCAAAATTTAAATACAATTTACCGTGTGGTTTATGAGTTATGGATATATTGCTGAACTAAGACTTTGCCATTAGAAGGGCTTATTTTTAGAAATGAGGAAACTCTTAATAATTTGTAATATCATCATTGTAAAAAATGTTTTTCTATTGCTCATTGTTAAAAAAACAAATAATAACATTCAGGTAACAAATTACACAAGCAAAATGTTTGTTTCTAAACAAAATGTTCTTAATATGTATAAAAATGTTACTCTACCCCACCACTTTAAACACCACCGTAGGGAACGTGTTACAGTATCGCGTATTCCGGATACAGTATAGAATTTTAAAGATGGATGAATATTTATTGGGAGGACAGGTAGGTGATTTTTATTCCGGTCTATACTACAAGTAGTTTAGTTTCTAGAAAATGTTTTTATGCTTTGCTTGTAAGGATCAGAATCAGGTATCTAGTCATATATTTCTTCAGACTCTGCACCACAGATTTATCTCTATATTGTCTTTCTTTACACTAAAGCAGGAATGTTTTCACAAGACCTGAGTGTCGTTGAAACTTAAAATCCAAGAAAGCCAAACGTAACAAACCCTTTTAAATACTTACAAAATACATTATGGTAGATGGAAATTCCAACTTAAAATAAAATTTAGGTTGCAGTTTTGCTCGTTTAATCATTCTTAGGGTATTGCCTGCTTGTTAATTGTGTCTTATGACAGCTTATCTATGGTATGCAGAATTCATAACTTCTGATCTTCCTCAAAATTTCAATTTATTTAGTTTCACTCATTATTCTCGTTAAGGGCACATGCAATTTTTAACCTGGGGGTAATATGCCGCTTTTCATAGAATGGCAATAACGTGTCACATTGAAGGTTCCATGATCACCGCCATATGAACACATCCACAGATGTTGTAAATCTAAAGTGTACCAGTTCATGTTTAATGTGAATTCTGCTGAAGCCGGTGCTAGGAGGCGTGGACGGTAGCTTCCAGTTACCACTACCGTCCATGAACAGGTTTAATCAAACTGAGCCTGCAACATTTTCATGTTTTCCGTGTTGGACTTCTGTTAAGGATTCTTTTCTATGCCCCCGGGCATATAGTAATTGAACCGTCGTCCGTCCGTCTGTCCGTCTGTCCGTACGAGGTTAACTTAGAACAACAAGTTGGATTTTATTTTTTCTTAAGTTCTACCTGTACCAATGGCTTTAAAGTTTACACACTTACTAATCAATACAAAGTACATGATCTGGGCAAGTTACATAACTCTGGCTTTGATATCTAACAAGTTATGGCCCTTTTCAGCACTTAGAAAATGAATAATGGTTAACCTAAAACGGCAAGTTGGAAATATCTTAAGTTTTATCTATACTAATGGCTTTATAATTTCCAATTTCGGAATGGGAGAAAAATGCGTTTGTCTCTCGATTCAAATTTTTAAACCGTCAAATCTGCACATTTATAAGACAATATAGAATTAAATCTGCGGTGCAGGGTCTGAAGAAATATATGACTAGATACCGGATTCTGTTCCTTACAAGCAAAGCACAAAAACATTTTTTAGAAAGTTTACTACTAGTAGTATGGACCTGAACAAGAGGGCCATGATGGTCATAGATCGCTCACCTGGCTTATCAAACTCATCCAAACAATTACCTAGACAAGCATTCTGACCAAGTCTCATGACAGGTGAGTCAAAAATGTGACCACTACAGTGTTAACAAGGATTATCCATACTTGAGCAGTGCGACCTAGTTTTTTACCCAGGTGACACATATTCAAACTTGACCTAGAAATCATCAAAACAAACTTTCAGACCAATTTCCAGGATACTTGGATCAAAACAGTAGCAACTAGAGTGCTAACAAGATTTTTCTATTTTTAGCTCCGGTGACCTAGTTCCACATGCAATTTCAAACTCATCCAAGCAATTACCTTGACAAGCATCCTGACCAAGTTTGCTGATAATTGAGTCGAAAATGTGACCCCTAGAATGTTAACAAGGTTTTTCCATATTTGGGCGGTGTGACCTAGTTTTTCATCCAAGATAACCCATGTTCGAACTTGACTTAGAAATCATCAAAACAAACTTTCAGACCAATTCACAGAATATTTGGATCACGACAGTAGCCACTAGAGTGTTAACAAGGTTTTTCTATTTTTAGCTCCGGTGACCTACTTTTTCATCCGAGATGACCCATGTTCAATTCATTCCCAGCAATGACCTAGACAAGTTTCCTGACCAAGTTTGATGACAATTGAGTCAAAATTGTGACCACTAGAGGGTTAACAAGGTTTTTCTATTTTTAGCTCCGGTGACCTACTTTTTCATCCGAGATGACCCATGTTCGAACTCATCCGAGCTATAACCTAGACAAGCATCCTGACCAAGTTTGATGATGATTGAGGCAAAAATGTGACCTCTAGAGTGTTAACATGGTTTTTCTATTTTTAGCTCCTGTGACCTAGTTTTTCATCCGAAATGACCCATGTTCGAACTCATCCTAGCTTTCACCTAGACAAGCATCTTGACCAAGTTTGATGATGACTGATGCAAAATGTGACCGCTAGAGTGTTAACAAGGTTTTTCTATTTTTCTATTTTTAGCTCCGGTGACCTACTTTTTCATCGGAGATGACCCATGTTCGAACTCATCCGAGCTATCACCTAGACAAGCATCTTGACAAAGTTTGATGATGATTAATGCAAAAATGTGACCGCTAGAGTGTTAACAAGGTTTTTCTAGTTTTAGCTCCGGTGACCTACTTTTTCATCCGAGATGACCCATGTTCGAACTCATCCGAGCTATCAACTAGAGAAGCATCCTGACCAAGTTTGATGATGATTGGGTCAAAAATGTGACCACTAGAGTGTTCACAAGGTTTTTTATTTTTAGCTCTTGTGACCTAGTTTTTTCATCAGAGATGACCATGTTCGAACTCATCCAAGCAATTGACTAGACAAGCATTCTGACCAAGTTTGATGATGATTGGTTCAAAAATGTGACCGCTAGAGTGTTCACAAGGTTTTGCTATTTATAGCTCCTGTGACCTAGATTTTCATCGGAGATGACCCATGTTCGAACTCATCCAAGCAATTGACTAAACAAGCATCCTGACAAAGTTTGATGATGATTGGTTCAAAAGTGTGACCGCTAGAGTGTTCACAAGCAATTGTGGACGGACGACGGACGACGGACATTCACCGATCCTAAAAGCTCACCCTGAGCAAGCTCAGGTGAGCTAATAAAATCACCTACCTTTCTTCCCATAAACAATCCTCCATCTTGAAAATTCTATACTGTAACCCTACGGTGAACACTAATTTTATCATTTCCCTATCTAAAATGGGTTATTCAAAATATCCCTAAAATTTACCATAATGAGGGGATGTTTTCAAAGTTTGCCTTAATTTTCTTCAAGGTAGATTGGTTGATCCTGCGAAATATAAAATACTTTTACAGTGTACTTTTTATTTAATTAAACTTTGAAAATATCTGGTATCATATTTGCTATAAATTTTGGCATTTTTAGCAAATAAATACCTACAATAATTATATAATTTAAATTAAACCCTTTTTTCTTCCGTAAGGGATCAGAAAGATACATGAATAATGTTTCAAAGAAAAAAAAAGAAAGAAAAAAAAAGTTGCCCGCTTATGGGGTTTGAACCCACGCCCTTCAATTTCAATGTAGTTGGTAAGTGATTCTAGCCTAATTATTCCACTCTTCAGAGTGGAGGTTAATGCATTACCCATGGTATACCTTAAGTCAGATTTATTATGTCACCGCAGCATCTGCGATGCGGTGGAATATAGCGATTCACCTGTGTGTGTGTGTGTGTGTTTGTGTGTGTGTTCTATAGATTATATAGTGAACTTAAAAAATCTTCTTGTGAAAAACCACTAGTCAAATTTTAACCAAACTTGGCAGGATTGATCCTTGTGTGAAGGGCTTCCAACGTTGTTCAAAGAATTTCATTCCATGCAGAAATATGGTTGCCATGGCAACCAAAAGGAATTAAAAAAAAATTCTTGTAAATACCCAAAAGGCCTAGGGCTTAGATATTTTGCATAAGGTATTGTCTGGTAGACCTGTACCAAGATTGTTCAAATTATAGCCTTGGGGTCCAAACCAACTCCGCACCAAGGTCATTGATTTTCACTATATGTACATATAGTAAAAACTAAAAATACCTTCTTGTCTGAAGGTGCTAGAATTAGAGGTTTGATATTTGGTATGTGTTATTATCTATAGGTACTCTACCAAAGTTTTTCAAATTTTGCCTCTAGTGTCAAAATCAGTCCCACCCCGGGGTTCATAGGTTTTCCTTATATGTTATATAGAAAAACTTTAAAAAATCATCTTTGCTAAATTAACAAAGGCTAGAGGTTAGATATTTTGCATGAAATATTGTGTAGTGAACCTTAAGCAAGATTGTACAAATTATAGCCCTGGGGTCAAAATTGGCCCCGACCCCGGGGGTCATTGATTTTCACTATGTACATATAGTGAAAGATTAAAAAACTTCTTGTTTGAAGGTACAAGGCTTAGAGCTTTGATATTTGGTATATGATATCATCTATAGGTACTCTACCAAAGTTGTTCAAATTTTGCCTCTAGTGTCAAAACTAACCCCGCCCCGGGGGTCATCGGTTTTCCTTACATGTATAGAACTATGGCCGAGAATATGGCATTACTTGATCCTGAGAATAGTTTGAGTCTGTTACAGGAACAATTGTTAGAGGTGAAAAGAGAAAACGAAGCTTTAAAGTTGAATTTCGAAATTTCTGTTTTAGAACAAGAAATTAATAACATACAATTATCGTTGGACCAGAATAAAAATGAAACTATAGGTTATAAAATTCCAACCTCGACACCAACTACGATAAAACATAAACTACCTACACCATTAGATACACGAAGGCGGAGAAGACTTCCACCAACACCAGACTATTTTCGTGAAAGCAATTTTTCAGAAATAAAAGATAACATCTCGCATAATGATTTTTCTCCACCTGTAGACAGATTTGTTACGTATAGACGTAAAAACACCAAACAACCGCCAAAAATAGATATTTCCCTAAATGCTACGAAAGATAGTGCATGCCAAACTGAGGGAGATACTTTTCAGACCAAATTTCATGACAATGAAAGCCAAACGAAGGAAACATGTAGAACGAAAGATAATTGCAATCAAACTGAAGATTTTCGGCAAAATATTATACAATGTAAGGGAGTTGTGATTAAATGTGAGGATTGTAACAAAACCTTCAAAAAGATAATTTATTTACAAGTGCATAAGAAAAACTTTCAAACAGAGAAGTAAACGGAAATGACAAAGGTAAATATAACAGAAACGTTTCAATCTGAAATATGTGTTCAGTGAAAGATGAAACATTTATAGTTATTAAAAGTTAAATTTTGTCAATAAATAAAAGTGAAATGTTGGTTTCGTTTTATATTTGTTTAAAACAAGATAAAATGTAATAGAAAATCATGCGGGACGCATGAGCCCGGAGGCGTGGGTAATGTGACGAAAATAGCCTGATACCTATATTAATTAACAGAGTTATTCCCCTTTGTTTTAGAAACACTATTTGTATGGTTGAAAGCAAACGTATATGCAACGTAGATAAATAGTATTCGCTTAATATATTGTGACTTGTTTATGTTTTAGATCTCTTAAACATTTTAGAATTAGTGATTTGATGAAGCTAATATAAATATGATTATTGTTTATAAGTAATAGATGTTTTTAGACACTTGCCAAGCAAGTTAATTATTAAGCCTTTAGACGCTCTTGAAGCAAGAATGGTTCTTAGCCAGCCAATCAGAATACAGTAAGGTATGTAGATTGATTTTCATTGGTTATCAGAGATCACGTGGTTCTTGCATTAATATAAAAGCAGACACACAGACAGATTTGGGAGTTGCAGCTGAGACGTCGTCTAGGAAGGTCAGAGAAATAAATAAGTATTAATTATCAGCTAATTAATATAATACTGGGGACTTTGTGCCGTAAATACAACATAATAAGATTGGCTCAGATATTTAGAGCATTGCGTTCTGATATCTTAACATTAAAGCATTGCGCTTTGTGTTCAGGGTTTAATCTTAGTTATATTTTAGTTGTATGGGTCGCTGGTGAGATTAATGAAAGGCTGAACATATAGAATGTAAAGTAGTTCTTATAGGCTGATGTGTAAATTTAGGTAGGAATATTTATAGAAAGCTAACCATAAGAGTGACATAGTATTTCCCATTGGTTGTGTTATAAATAGAAGATGTTGACTTGATAAAGTAAACTGCTTAAGCTATATTGAAAACATCGTATCTTAATTAATTCCCATTGATTTTACTGTTATTTAAATCATTTAAGAATCATTTATTACCAATCATAAGGCAAAGTAGCCTGAGAAAAATTACATATATTATAATAGCCAAAGCTATAATTTTGCAAAGTTCAAACGCTACCTAAATGATAAGACAGAAGCTCGGACACGTTACAGTGAACAACATGGATTCTGATCAAACTGCGCGGATGCGCAGGCTGGTCTGGATCCATGCTGGTCGCAAACCCATTATGTCAGTTTTGTCATGACGAGGCTCAAATGTAGATAGTAGATAGAAAGCGGGACTTGGTGTGTATATTCATACATATATATTATATGGATAATTGCTAGGGATGGGAATGAAAAAGCTAAAAATAAGTATTTGTATATTATATGTTATACTTTATATCCATACATTTGGTTGATTGGGTCATGATAATGTTTTATATTAAAAAGACAATATACAGTATATTATATTGAAAATAAGTGACCTCATTTGAGCCAAGTCACGACAAAACCAACATAATGGGTTTGCGAACAGCATGGAACCAGACCAGCCTGCGCATCCGCGCAGTCTGATCAGGATCCATGCTGTTCGCTATCAGTTTCTCTACTTGATATAGAGTTTGTTAGCGAACAGCATGGATCCTGATCAGACTGTGCGGATGGGCAGGCTGGTCTGGATCCATGCTGGACGCAAACCCATTATGTTAGTTTTGTCTTAACGCGGCTCATTAATGTCACACAAGTATTAAAGTAAGAAAAATAGTTTTTAATTTTTCTAGATATATAGAGAACTCAAGGTATTAATGAAATCCTCTGTACATGGTAAGAACTAAGTACTATGTTTTTTTCCTTTTGTATTTGAAGACACATTATGTCACAGAAATGAATAATTTTTTCTCCCTTTAGAATTAGCAAACATGAGTTTTATCATGTTGAAATAATGGTTTTAAAGCATGTACAATGCTAATAACACGAAAAAAATAGCGTCAAATGTGAAGTTATTTGTCATAAAAAGTTGCAAAGGGAAAACAAAGTACCATTTTGACTTCAGTAGTATTTTGACTTCCAAACAGAATACAAAATTACCATATCTGCCTTAATCACCAAAAGGCCACAGAAGCAATAGATGGTGTAGCTAATTGGCCAATGATTAAACTTTTTTGAAACTATTACAGCACACAAAAAATAAATAAGCTTTTGAGAAATAAAAAAAAAATCTCGCTGAAATCCACTGCCTCTAGGGAAGGGCCCTCCGTGCTTACCATCATCAATGCATTGAGGACAGTGTATTTCAGTGATGCACAATTCTCTGACTTTATCCTTTTCATAGAGCGGAAGCCCCTCTCACAGTCTGATATAGAACATACTTTCATGATTTCATGATTTTCTTTCAACATGTAAATTTTTAAGATCCAAATATATAGAGAGAAATATTAAAATATGTTATTATTTTTAAGGAACTTTTTAGAAGATTGTTTCTAAATTAATTAAAGGACCATGAAGATTCAAAATGATATCATGTACACCTTATAATTTCATTTACAGTGTCACTTAGTTTTTGGCCCTAAAGCTAGAATCATTTTTTTGTTCTTCAGATTTATGGTCAGTTGTTAAGTGTTTAATTTTTATTGTACGGGCAAATGCGACTTTTAACTATATCTCACCAGCAGTTGAAGAAGGAAGCAGTAGACCTACAGCGGCCAGCTTGTACGAGTGTTGGTGGCTTGTCTGTAGGTTCTTGTTTATCCACTCCATGGCTTAATCTGCATATTGGTGCACCACGTATCTGCTGTCACACAGTGGACTCATGCTCAGCTAGTTTCTGAAATAACACGAGATTATCAGTAAAACAATTTAAATAATTAAAGCTTGTTTATCAATAAAATTGAATACATTTATTGTTGTCTTGTAAATACTTGTCAATTAAGTTCAGTCAAATACTAGATACTAGATATCCTTGCTAAAATATAATCAAGTACACAGATTCAGCTACATGTATGTTACCTTGATTTCATTCGCTCCATGGTTACCCTGATCACCGTCTGGGAATTTTGTTGTGTCAAATACATCAAAGAGCTGAAATACGGGCAGGTCAGGAAATCTTTCTTCTAGATTGGTGATCAACTGGTGAATGAAAGGTGTGTACTCCTGTTCTTTGTACCTGATAACCTGATCTGGTGTTTGCACAGTGATGCTGAAACCCTCTGCCGTAAGAGCAGCAACTCTATCTGGGGCTGACTCGAAGAGCATTCCTGTTGTCATCATGAGGCCCTGAAGTACTGCCACAGTATAACAGACAAGTGGCTTGACACAAGTGTAGATTGCATCCCTTTGTTTTGTTTGTTTGTTTGTTTCATTTTACACCTTTTCCCGAAAGTATTTTAGTCATATATGCGGGCAGTTTCCTAACCATCGTTCCTGGAGAGTTACACCAGTACTAGTCTACCTTCCTCCGTGCTAAACTACCAAAGCATCTCACGGGGATCGAACCCACTCGCATCCCCTTTCTGAAAGACATGACAAAATTAGTAGTGTCGTACATCTTAAAGGATTATGGTTCGAACTGAACTTCAGTCAAAATTCTATGTCATTGTGCGACACCAGGCCCAGAAGACACCAGTACTTGCCAGTTCAAGGAAGTACACTTGAAGGATTAAAATGAGTTCTTTTAAGTAATAATGACTCTATCCATTGTTAAGCTTAAAAAGAAGAAAATACACCTGCATAGCCTTGAATAGGTCAGACAGAAGCGGGAGTACATCACACATCATGTTGTCAGTACAAACTGGTAATTCTGTGAAGCTGGAGAGGCCCTCTGCCCTGGAATCATTGCTTTCCTCTGCCTCATGCTCTAGTGTACACGGAAGGGAGACTACTCCTCAGAGAGGTAGTGACTTTATCGTGCGACAGCCATCTCACATTCTTGGCCTCAACTAATTTGATGCCTGGCTCATGCATCAACTCCTGAAAATAAACAAAACCCAAATGATGAAAAAGACTAAATTTTTGCTGACAAGTTTTTTTGGGCCCCGTAAACCCGCTTTGGGCCCTTTATTATGGGTATTATTCAGTTGTAGCAAATTTTTAAAAACATTTGAAAAACTTAAATAACAGATGTGTTTTTTTAAAAAATAGTAATTTATCTTGTCTTTTTTTAGGGCTTTGAGCATATTTAAAATTTCCCAAAATTTTTGGGCAAAATTTAAAGACAGATAAAGAAAAGAAAAAAAATTGTCATTTAGTCAGACCGAAGCAACAATAAAGGACCTTTTTTAATTCACCCCTCAAATTGGAAATTTTCCTTTAAAAATTTCCTTTTTCATTTCTTTAGGGAACATGTAAAAAAAAATATTTTTTGTTTTTCCTTATTTAAAACTGGCTTTCTTTTTTTTAAGCAGTTCCCAATGCCGTTTCTAAACAACACTTTTTGCAATAGAATCGATACAGGTCCCCAAGGATGTCTTTGAATTTTTGTAGGTAGGGGAGTTCCTTTGATGCTTGTCCTGCCGCCAGAGCGAGGCGATGAGCAAATCAATGGTTGTTGATCAGGTGAGGGACAAGTTGTCTCAGCTGAGCTGTTACACCATTTCTCGCTGGCCAACCATTACACTTGCCCCTTCACTTCTAAAGGCACACATCTTGGTGAGTAGAAGTTGTAGTTCTTGAAGGTCAAGCTGCTGGTAATGGTGTCTGACTTGCCATTAGGAAGTGGAAGGATTGAAAGGAATCTCATCTGACTCAGGCTGTCCTTCAGGAATCTGTTATAAATAATGATTTTAACTGACACATCACAATTCTAAATTTTAAATTAAAGCATCTTAAACAAGTTCTAAATAATTAAAAAGTATATGCTAAATAAAATTAATATCTACCATTTTATCATTTGTAAAAGCACTTAAGTAGGGGTGTACTCGTCCGAGTGGTTTTGTTGATTTCAAACCACTAGCCCCTCACCAAGTTAGTAGGGTTTTAACTGTTAAGCATGTGCCATTCACCCCCAAAGAAGTATACAAACATGAATTTTTTCTTAAAGATATTTTTATGCCCCCACAAAGTGGGGAGCGTATAGCGTTGCACTTGTCCATACGTCCGTCCGTACGTCCCGAAACCTTGTGTACGCAACTCCTCTTAAACCGGATGGCAGATTTTGCTTAAACTGCCAGAGATGAACAACCTTAGTAAAGGACAACCAAACAGAATTATGGCCCTATGTTGTTTTTTTCACTATATACCATATATATGTTGTCAGTGGGGGCATCCGTGTCCTTTGGACACAGTTCTAGTTCTATCTGTCAGCCCCATTTTCAGATAAAAAATGTTACTTAAAACTAAAGAAAACTAAAACTGTTTATTTTAGATGTTATAATTACTTCTTATTATATGATTTGTTAGATTATCTTTTGTTTTGAAAATAAATTTTGTTTTATATTGTCGATTCAAATATGATCGAGAATGGGAAATCCTAAATACAAAAGTACATAGGGGTGGCAGGAAAAAGTCAAATACGAAAATGAACTACAAGGAAAACAGTTGAATAAAATATTATCTTGCCCGTTAGTGTAGTGGTTTGTGTACTTGTTTTGCATGCGGAGGGTTTAAGTTCAAATCCCATACGGGTAATACTTATTTCTAATGGTAATACTTTTATAAAGTCTTTTCAGTTTTTTTTTAAAATTTTATTCATTCATTTATAATTTATTTGTTTATTTACTTGTTTATTTTTTACATATATTTTCCACGATTTTATTTACGAGAGTAAAAAAGAGACGATCTGAAAGAAAGATATATACAAGTACAAATGTAACGGATAGTAAGATGGAACCTTCAAAACTCTTTCAATAACCGCTTTTGCGTGTTCGCAATAAAACAGATGATTTTCTTTGCACGCCATTATGACATGTGTAGCACAAATTCTCAACTGAATTGTAATCAACAAAAAAAAATGGAAATACTGGGATTTGAACCCGCACAAGTATGATTGAGACACCAACGGTCTATCACTATACACTACAGCGTCTCAATACAAAAGCATTGCTCAATAAGTATTACTATACTATTCTTGCACACTTGACTTACCTTTTTTTGAAATGCATCGATCCATACAATATTTACAACGGTTCCGAAATAAATAAACTTCAACAGTACATATTAACCATTTGCTGTCATAAATATAAACAAAATTTCATAATTATGTTTTTCTTTTCAAATTTGGAACCCCAGGCTTTTTTACTGCTGTACTACTAGAATATCTGATACTAGTTTGGATGTCGGGTCCACTTGTTCCTTGGTCAGTACTTCCCCTCGGCAACACATGACCAGTGTGATCACATTTTCCTTTGTTTTAGCTCACCTTCGCACAGAGTTCAGAAGTGAGTTTTCGTGATAACTGTGGGTCTGCTTTTTACCATTTGTCCTTATCCACTATTTCTTTGAAAAACATCTGCTCCTGAACTACACATTTGACGTGTGAATGCATCACATTTCTGACGGCATCATAACAAAACGGCTCTTATTAGCCTACCCTTACGAGGTAGTCACGACAGGTCAACTAATCGTCTCTGGTACCTGAGATGACATGACCTTGACCTGCCGTGTGTCTTTTCTGCGAAATGCACGCCTAGGGAGGAATTTGGAGATGAATTCACATGAATGGTTTTCAACATAAGTTAAAGTAATCTTGCCCTAGTGGTCAAAAACGGATTGCCCAAAGGGTCACTTAGTTAACGTAGGTTTTGTAGGAAACTACATTTAAGTCTTTCTCATAAAGATGTAATGCCAATAGCTTAAATATTTGGCATATAGCACAGTCTAATGGATCTCTACATAAGAAACATAGATTGTGTGTAAAAATGGTCATGTCTTTTGGCCCATTTATGTTACCTAGACATGTTCAGCAAAAAGTCCTAAAAAGTCTTCTACCCTGAAAGAACAATGCTCAGAGTTGATTCAAAACATAGCTGATACTGTTTAATGTTCTATACTAGAGGTTTACTTTTCACTAACCATCACATTAAATGCGCATTTATGTCAAGTTTGTGTTTGTTATGAAATGATATAAATAGGATATAATATCATGTCTATGAACTCAAATCATTGAATATTTCAGCATGATCAGGCCTATATTGATCCAAATATGAGACCGTTTTTATATGGACCATAGCAAGATTTGATCAGTGTACAAAAGTTTAATGAATTTTGCTTAACAGATCTCAAGAGCTGTAAATAGATCTTTAAAATCTGCTTCTCAGAAACTATTATTCTTAGATATTTGGCATGTAAGCATCATATTGTGGTCTTCTACAAGATTTATTTAAATTATGACCTTTTGGCCATTATTTGGTCCTGCATCGGGGGTCACTCTATTTAGTTTATAATTGACTTATATAGGAAGATAAATTGTGAAATAACATTGCTCGGGGCTCATTTATTGACACGCAGCTTTGCCAAGTTGGCCTCTTTATTAAGTAATACAAGCAGTGTCCCTTGGATTAAAAAATGAACCCGCCGTTGGGTAACTTAACTTTTAAATGAAAATATCTCGAATAACCTTTTATACGAAATAATAATGCTTAAAGCTGAGATATTTGTCAATATGAAACGTGGACCTAGATTTGTCTTTGAGTACTCCTTAGCCAAGTTGTGTCATTCTTCAACTAAGTGCACACATGATCTCGAATCTTGCCCAATTTTGACATTTGATTCTTTAATGTGAAAGCTATTCAACAATGTGATGGAACATTGATAATACTTCTCAGTGTTCATATGTCTGAAATAATGAAAAAGGGGAAACTGAAGGCTTCAAACATACTGCTGACGGTCCTAATCCAAAAGTTGGAAAGTTGCATTATATGTACATGTGACTTTATTCTACAACCCTGTATAAGCCCTTAATTATACTTGTTTTATATCTAGAAATAAGCAAACCTATATTTGGCAATGTTGAATCATATTTATATTAAAATAAGTTAAAATGATTTTAATTCGAATTAACCCATTACCAGATATACACGTCTTTCAACGCCTTTTTCACCCACTTTTTGTCTCAAATCGTGAAAAAAATGCCTTATTGCTCAGAACACTTGATTTTGTTTGTAATGAGAACTGTTGTTAAAAAAGTGACCACTTTTTCAGGACTGCCTCTTATTTTAAAAATACAGCAGGGGGTTGCCAGAAGGCGGATGTGCCTCGTTTGGAGGGGGCGACAGCCCTCCTCATCGCCTAGAAAATGTTGGACTTGTGGGAGGCTAAAATGTGTAACCAACGCTGAAAAACTTTTGACTCTATCGCAATCCATTGAGAAGTTACAGCACTTTGAAATCAATTTTGATGGAAAAATCAACGCAAAATAGTGATTTTTGGCAATTTTGAGATGTCCCCTCGTTGTTATGGTAACAGGAAATTTAAGAATGAACATGTTACAAAGGCAATGGCCCAGTCAATTATAGCAATTTGAACTTGTAACGGGAGATTTTTCACTGAAAAAAAGCCATCTTTCACAAAATGCTCATGCAGTAATGGGTTAAATGACAAAACACATTTTGTAAGTAATATATATTTACTGTTTACATTTAAGTATTCATATGTAAAACACCAGAAAAAATTTCGATGGGGCCCTAATAATTTGCAAAAAAAAAATATTTTTCCCGTACGTTTTTCTTTTAAAAAACTGTTTAAAAATTTTTCGGTGAAAAAATTTTATTTACAACTTTAAAAAATCCCCAAAAGTTATAAAAACAAATTGAAATAATAAAGGATTCTCACCCTATCCCAGAAAAGGATTTTCCTAAATGTCCGGGTTTCCTCGGGGGAAGTTCTAGGTAGGGTTTTGGGTTTCGCCAAAAATCCTTTATTTCCCGGGGGGGGTAACCCTTTTTAAACTGTCCCAGGTTCAAGAATTCAAAACCAACAGGCACGTTCCTTTCTGTGTGAAAAAAGCCTCCAAATTTTCTTTTTGCAAAAAGTGACTCAGGGCCCGCCCACGAAATTTCTCAAAAAAATCGGGATCATGAAAAATCATGGTCTTTCTTAAATTTTTCGTTTTTGAAAATTAAATAAAAATTGTCGACAACGAAATTTCCAGGAATGAAATCACGCATATGATCCATAACTCTTACGTGGTGCCTTTTTGCCTCTAATTCAGGTACAAGAACATTTTTCACAAATCTCCTGTTGGAGTCACTGTATGATATGAAAACATCGTAGGCAAACTCAGTTGTATCATCATTGCTACTGTCCACAGGTGTGTATCCCCGATGCCTCATCTTTGCAGAGTAGTATAAATAGCGAAGTTTCCACCTATATCTATAGATAATGCAAGATCCAACGACTACTAGAACAAGTAGAAAGGAAAGTGAGGTTATAGTTATTATAGTTACTTTATAATCGGCACAATCTTTCTGAAGAGTTTCATAAATTGTTTTCGCGTACGCTAAATCCTTTGTAACACCCGATTCGTATTTGCAAGTGTACGACTTTAGCCGTCGAAAATGTTGTGTCATCTCTGAGAATTGCTTGACAAATCTAATATAAGAACACGAACAAACTAGTTTGTTATTCTGTAAATTAACAGACAAGTCATGCTCTGTGTCATGGGATAATGTCAGAAGAGTTTCCCTGGTGCTTGTGGCAATTGTTACCAGGAGGTTATTACTGATATCTAACCAAGTTAACCAATTCATGTGGTTAATTTTAACATCAAAAGTCAGAAGAAAATTGTTCGATATGCACAATTTCATCAATCTTTTAAGACCTGTAAAGAATTTTTGAGGTAAGGTCCTTATCTTATTGTCTGATATGTCTAAAAATTCTAACTTTGCCTGATTCTTAAATATTTCGCCCTGTAAGTCATTTCTAAAAGCATTTTCAAGAAAGTTTCCCGATAAATTCACAGACAAAAGATTTGGTAATATATGAAAAACATCTGGAATGACAAAAAATTTTTGGCAAAAATTTCCCGGGCCCAAAAATTAAAAGTTTCCCAAAAGGCCCTTAACCCCTTGAATGTTTCCGTCCCAATCCCCAAAAATTAATGTTTTTCTAAAATTTTAATTTTAGTAAGGGGGTTTTGGTTACAAAACAAAAATGGGGTCTTTTAAAATTCCCTTTCGTATCCCCAATTATAAACCTTGAAACCCAAAAAATCAACGACCCGTTTCTGGGGTTTTAAAAGGGAGTAGTAAAGGCCCATTAAAAAACCATTTTTTTGCTTTAATTCCCCCTTAGAAAATGGTTTAAATTATGGTTAAATACAAATTTAAATGATTTAGTGCCCAATTTTTTTCCTTTTTTTCATTTCATCCGTTGAAAAGAGTTTTTTTTTGACTTTTTCCTAAAAGCAAAAAATAAAAATTCTAAATTTTTAATACTTTCCCATAGAAGATTTATAAATGTAAAATTGGGAAAAATCTGTTGTTTGAAAAAATTTAAAATGGGAAATCCCCCAAAAAAACCATTTTAAAATTTTTAAAAATAGAAAGAACCTTTTAAATGTTTCTGGGAAAGGGTATGCAAGGCCCTCGTTCGTAGTTGCTAAACGATTTAAAATAAAAGGGTAGAGAAGGCCAAAAAATTTTCTCATAAATTTTGAATGCCCCCAAACTTCAATTGTAATCCCAATTCGCTGTATTTTGAGGGTATTTTTATAACCCTCAATTCTGCAATTTTGCTTCTGACCCGGGAAGGTTAAATTATTTCAAACCCCATCAATTTTGATATCGGGAAATCTAAAAAATTTAAATAAAAAAATGTAAGGATTCTGAAAGTTTTCTTCAAAAGGTCTTGTTGAACAAAATTCAACTTGAAAATTTTGAATCATTGTGAAGCTGCTTATCCGCTTACAGAACTTAAACATTTTTGGGTCTATACTCTTTACAGAACAGCGTCCATTAAAACCATTAAGTGTTAGTGACGTTAAACGTTTCATTTTCTCCATGTGGTTAGCAAATGTCCGGTTTTGCAAGCCGTCAATAAGCAGTTCTTCTAGAAAATTTAGATTTGAAAGAGCCTTAGTGGGGTATTGCTCTTTTGGTTCAACATCATCAGCGGAAAAGTTTTGCTGTAAGTTCAGGCGTGTTAGAGATTTGAGTTCTGCAAAAACTCCGTCAGGAATACACTTGATTTTGTAGCGTATCTTATTTCCATTTAGTTCAAGGGTTCTAAGGTTGCCAAGTCCTGCAAATGTTTCACTATGTAAAGAAGTTAAGCCAGTTTTAGATAAATCCAGATACAGCAATTTCGATAAGTGTTCGAATGATCTCGGACCAATTTTCGTGATATTGTTACCGTTTAGGGTGAGAACTGTGGTATTCGACGGAATATTTGTTGGAACGGACGTAAGGCCAGCATCAGTGCAATTCACAAGCAACAAATATGAACCATTAGTATACACAGATTCGTCCTTGCAATAACAACTTGGACACCAGGAACATTTTTCTAATTTGCTGTCCGACGGAGTCGCAGCTGTAGGTGAAATAAGTTGACATAAACACAGTAGAAAGATAACCCGAAGTGTGACGTCCATCTCTTTCTCTGTTGTGTTTAAAAAGGCATCCTGTAATAAAATTATATTACTGTATAAGACCATTTTGTTTGTAATGATATATTTATTCAAGAATCTTTAGATTCAATAATTGTAAAAGATGCAATCAGAATAATACATTCGAGTGATTTCTATTTTTCATATTAATTTAAGAGAAAAAAACCCATAATTTTCCGAAACTCATTATGTAAGAAAAAATTAGATTAAATTGTATATAAATAAATGCTTACCAAATGAAATATAACTTTACCGTTGAGTTAAATACTGAAATTTTTAAATTGAAAATTTTATTTATTAAAGTTCCCTCTGTTTAAAAAAACAAAAAAAACCTTTTTTATATGGTTTGGTCCCCTTTTCAAAAATTTAAACCATTTTACGTTCAGGACAGGTAAAAATTATAAACGGTAACTTAAGCAGAGCAAATCTAAAAAAACGAAATCAAGTTTCTTTATAACAAAACAATAGGAAGAAATAAGTTAAGACAATATAAACAAACTCCACAAAAATATGTATTTGTGGTACAAATAGAGGCTATGTCATATTGAAAAAATGTCATTGCAAGTTTCATATTACCGCACCGACGTCGGTGATATTTTATTTTTTGGGTTTAAAAATAACTATTTTTTCCCCCCATATTTTTCCAAAAACCATTTCAATTTCAAAATTGCCCTTCAGGATTGGGGTAAAAAGGGTTATATAAACTTTTCCCCCGGTTTATATAATTATTTTAAAATATTTTTTAAAAAAAGTCTCACGTTATTCATTATCTGAATTAATTAAAAAGAGAAAGTGTGTTGAGCAAATGTATTACATTCATAAATTCAATTTATTACAAAATGCAAATTTAAAAAAAAATTTTATTGTTAAATTTGCCCCATAATAAATTGGGAAAAAATTTTGCCCAAAAGATTTAATTATGAGATATTTTAGGGGATTGTGTTTTATAGTTTTAATATATATCGAGGGGTTGTACCCGGTTATAACCCCGTTCATCCCTGTATAAATGCCCAAAAAAGCAAGAAATAGGCAAATTTGCTCTGAACATTTTAAAAAGTCAGTTTAAGTTGAAATTTTTCATCATTTTTAAAAAATTATTGGGAAAAAACCCAAAAAAAGAATCAGGGGGCCCCCTGATTTTAGACTGAATTTTAGGGGATAATTATTTAAAAGGAAGAATTTTTGGCACCCAAAAGGTGCGGGATAACAAGTGTGCACTCTAAAAAGTCATGAAGATAGCGTTCTGAGTATGACCATGTGAGTTATAGTATTTGTAACAATTCGGCATTCTCCGGCAAGTCCATAAGAAGTGACTTATGAAGTCACCTTGTGTGTTCCGATCGGGAAGATAAAAGATTTGCTATCTCTGAAGAATAATGATTTTTGACTAAGGAGGAAGTTTTATGTGAAACTTAAGCTCAAGGAAGTAAAGAAACATCATCCGAAACTTGTCCAGGTTTTTGCTCTCTGTGAAAGTACAAATATACATGTTCAATTAACGGTTGCTGAAATTTTACGTTTAACTTTATTTTATGAAATGAAACTGGAAGCAGGAAACATTCTAATAGCATATAATACATACATAGCTTATAAGCTGTATTGTCATTAAATCTTTATTTATTTATTTTTAAATTTAAATACAATCCTCGGACTAAATATTTTAAAATTCACAAAAGCTTGTATATTTTAAAAGGAAGTAAACATTGAATGGAATTGATAAAACCGGCCGCATTATTTGGTTTGAATAATAAATGCCTCAAAAGTATATGTATGTTTAATTTTAAAACATGCAATTATTTGCTTTGTACCGGGACATTATGCATTCATTTCAATTGAATAGACTTGCTAATAATACACTAACCAAATACCTTCCAAGAATAAGACAATAAGGTCGCCTTTTTACGGAAGTTTAATGCTTACTCATGTATATTTATTCTCTTACGAAAACGAAACTTTGATAAAAATTACTGTTCAATGTAACCTTTAGTTGCTCGTGTTATCTTTTTTTTAATCTCGATTCTTCTTTGTTTCTGTTATACACGTATTCCTACTTGAAAACGTAAAACTAAGATAATTTCCCCTTGTTTTTTTAGAAGACGGTCTATTCATTTACCTGTGTATATTTAAAATAATATGATGTGAAACTTTGATGAAATTGCATATACAATTTCATTTACGAGTGACCCACAACGTACATGCATGTATTTCAAGCGACCATCTTCGTAAGTTGTGTATCACAAATGCATTAAATTCGTACTGTTTATATCGTATATATCGTGTACGAAAACTTTTACTGTATAAACTACGCCGCACAATTTTATTTATTTACAATATAACCGTTGGTGTTTTATTATGTTCTTCTAGCAGGAAATGTTGTAAACTTAACATAGTCCCTTTGCAAGGTAGCAAGGGAATTGCATCAAAGAATAAAGTAGAATATAATACGGTTATGGGTTGCGTTTTGTACATATACTGATAGAAAAAAGTAGAGCAAGTAACTTTTGGAGAACTAGCATTGAAGCATGCAATCAAGTACGAGTTTATACCATACATAAGATCTTTAATTGCAGTCGATACGCATTCTTCTCATTCCGTGATATTGCTAGATAAATTGGGCGTCTAACCGGAAAATGCTAAGGTGTCAGACAGAAAAGCCACACAAGTTTGAATACCTTGTGTGAGTTGTGTCCCACCATCAACAGCCAAAACCTGCAAAACATCTTCAACTCTTGCTGCAACGAGCTTTCTAATAGCCTGTATAGGGATTCTGACCCAGTGATATCGAAAGCGTGTTCAAGGTCACATACGTTATTGACGTAACGATGTTCCTTAGCTGTTAAAAACCTAAAAAAAGTTCCCCAAAAACTTGTTTCGAAGGGGCGAAAGATCCGGTGATTTTGCAAGCAGTTGTAGGACTTTTACATTGTTTTGTCGTGTGTAACTTGCGATGTGCTGGAGGGCATCATCATGATGGAAAATACTTACGGTATGTGGTTGCATTAACGGTTCCTCAACGGGCTGGATGATTTTGTTCGTCAAAGTTCCTTTGTGTGGTTGGATTGCATGCCACTGTAACATGATCAGTCTCCCCATCATGGTATATACCAGCCAAAATCATGACATTAACAGTGTCAAAACCTTTGCCTGGTCTTATGCACACACGTACACTGAATATGAAACGTAAAACCGGGATTCGTCAGTGTACAAAACGCCATTGCATTGTCTACGTGCCCAGCCGCGATGGAATCAAGCATACTGTCAAGCCCTATCTCACTGTACCTTGGCGTCAATGAATTACAAACGTATGGTCGGCATGCTTTGAGTCGAGCGACACGCAGCTTGTGGCACAAACGGTATTCTTGCAGCTAAGTTTTACGAGTCCTTCCTGTCATAGGCGTGTCAACAACGTAACCTGTTTGCTGTAGTCTGTGCCCAAAGCAACTTATTGTTGATTCATGTCGATGAAACTGTATACCGACTTCTCTCACTGACAAACCAGCCAGTATCATTTCCATTACTGTCAGATATTCTTCTACCGTCATTCCAGTTCGACGTGCCATGATTGATTTCAAAAGTTTGCTTTTCAGTTCTAAAGATGTACACTAGCGTGTTTTTTTAGCAATGTACATGGCACCGAACATGTTTACTACCTTGCTGTATATGAAAATATTAAAATAAATGTGTAATCAACTTGCTAATTGTTTTTCTATCTGTAAAAGTAAAGTAATTATTCCTGACAGTATTTCTAAATATATCAAGGAAACCTTACATGTACATTTAAAAAATATTGCCCACTTTAAGTAGAATCGAGCTATTTGGTAAAACTAGTGGTTACATTGCTACCAGTGAAAAGTTTTGGTTCAGCAAATCACTACCCCGTTACAACGGGGCAACTTTTCCCTTCCTTTCCTTTTGAGAAATTGTACGATATCTGAAAGACAATGGCTGCATCAAAGTAAAAACATGTCTATCATAAACGAAATGAGGATAGAATAATATTATAATAGAACAATAAAGAAAGTACTCGGCATGATAACTGAATTGTCTGATGTAATATTCCAGAGAGCCAGTTACCCACTCTTAAACAAGACACCTTATTCTGGTTGCCTTTAAGTTGGGACTGTAAGAACGCTTATAATATACTTATGTCAGCATAAAGGGTGATGTAACACAGTTGTGTATGATGGTAAAAGCAATATTTAGGATGGAGTAGTATAGTTATCTATGATAATTAGATAATTAATATAATTGGCATGCAAAGGTTATGTGAAACAGTTTTGCAATATTGTTAAGGCAGTTTGTTGAGTGTTGTAAGGCAGAATTTTACATCAAGAAGGTAAGGGTGAGGGAGACATTCTTGTATGATGGTTAAAGCAGCATGAAGAGTATTGTATGACAGTGTTCTATCATAGCTACTTTAAGGCATCTAACATGATGGAGTTAGACGATGAGTTATGATGGTAATTTCAACATTCAGAAGGAGTAAGACAGTAATGCATGATGGTTATAACAGCACGTGGGTTGGTGTAAGACAGATTAAATGGAAACCTTAATGGACGCCCATAGTAAGCATCCTGCTGTTTCGATTTAGCTATATAGTTAAGCCGGTTCATTGATGTCAGTGATTATACGAATCTTCCGCGTACGTTCCATTGCACGTGGGAAGTCAAAACTCTACCTTTACCTGTAATTGTTTTAAATCAGAATTATGAACCATAGGGCGATATGTTAACGCGTCGGTAATCTTATCTAACCTTTAATAGTGTCGCTTTAAAAGGTTATAAAACCTGCGTATAATTAACATGGACCTGCACGTCGTCCGCCCGCCCGCTTGTTAGCAGTTTTATGTTTGGTCTCTATCCTTTGAACTAGGGGAAGGAAATTGAAACTACTTGTTAAAAATGATATCCATCATGAGACGATGCGCAGAGAGCATAGGTTTTATTTTTCTCAGGTCAAGGTCAACATTTTGTATAAATTTCAAAATTTTGTGTTTAAATTAAAGCATGTTATGTCTTCTTGAGATCAAAATTGGCCCACCTCGGGGATTTCATTGTGTGAAACTACAATATTTACAGCTTAGATATTTAGCATGAAGCATTGCCTTAATGACCCTTATAACTGATATGAATCATGCACCATGGTTTAAAATTGCCCCTCATCAGGGGTAATTTGATTTTTGTAGACTTATATCAGAGCATTATTTTAAATCAGATAAATTTTTTATCACTTAAAAAAGAGGAATTATAATAGAAACCTTTTTAAGAACAACAATGTTTTAGTTCTATAAAATCAGACACACGTATGTTTTTAATCATGAGAACAAGATACGTTAATTGTATTGGTAATAAAAAGTAGGTTACGAACAATTTCTATCCGAAGTTAAGTACGAAGTTAAGTATGTAGTAATGGCGTTGAAGCATAACTATTACTATTTCTATTGAATGATCATAGTTGTATTGTTCTGATCTGGTAATTTCTGATAAGATCTAGTGCATAGCAGAAATAAACAGAAGTACATATTTGGGGAAAGGTTTGTTATGGACTTTACGGCAGATCGACAGCTATTTGTTGATCAAATGTGGAACCTGAAATTGGTTTCAAAAATTCCACTGTTTCATGCAAATAAATTTTGTTTACCTTTGTTAGGGGATGATGGAGCTGACAACTCGTGTGTACGACTAAGTAACTCGTGCGCACCACTTAGTTATCTCTTGCGCACGACTTAATAACTCGTCCGCACAAGAGAAATAAAAACAACAATGTCACCTCTGTGCCACCATACGTAAACGTTAAATGAATGGTGCATTCAAAACTCTAAAAACGAAGAACCCATTGTCGCTCACTAACGCTCTATTAATTGTAGAAATACTCAATAGATCATACGATGCTTTTATGATGCAATTAAGCATATTGGAAGGGGAAGTACTACGTTTTTTTAGAAAACGAAAAAAATAATAAAAACAAGCAAGAATGACATTTATATCATAGTTGAGATACATTAAGGCATAATATGATAATATGAGATGAGACATAATATATTTTACCATTTTGTAACTTCAAAGTTCAATCATCACAAATGCACTGTTTTCTGTCGTCTGCTACTAGTTTTCCTCAACGTTTATCTTCCCAATATCAAGATGGTGTAGATACATTCTGAATACTTTGGACTTCTAGAAGTTTAATATCGTCACGACTTAGTCAGTCTCATCAAACATAGTTCTTCCTTCTCATGGGAAGAAAAAGTGAAACGACAGCATAGTTACAGAGAAATAATAGACGAACCTGCGAATAGGACATGTCATCCGGATTAAGACCAATGCTTCAGACCTTTTTTTGTAAAACAAGAGAGCCGTGATGGCCCTTATATCGCTCACCTAATTATTAAAGCTCTGAAATTGATATTTTTAGCAATGAATGAAAGACTGATAATGCCATAAACTTACACTGATATCATAACATTTAAATCTGCACCTGAAATAGTGTAAATGTTAATACGGTTTGCCATATATGCCTTTTTATGTGCCGTGACCTTTTTGGACCTGATATGACCCATATTCTGAACTAAAAATTATACAAACAACCTTTTTGACCAATTTCCAGGATATTTGGGCTAAAAATGTAACCTCTAGATTGATAACAAAATGTTTTCCATTTTTGGTCTTTGTGAACTAGATTTTGACCCGGGTGACCTGACCAATTTCCAGGATATTTGGACTGAAACAGTAGTCCGTAAAGTGTTTATCCATATTTGGACACCTATCCCCCCCCCCTTGGTTTGGGTCAATTTTGTCACCAGAGGCAAACTTTGTAAGAAGAAAACATATAGATGATATCATGTACCAAATATCAAAAGCTCTAAGCCTTATATCTTCAGAATTAAAGAGTTTTTAAGTTTTTACTACATGAACATAATGAAAATCAATGACCACCGGGGCGGGGCCAATTTTGACACCAGGACTATAATTTGAACAATCTTATTAAGGTCCACTTCAAATGTTTCATGCAAAATATCCAACCTCTAGCCTTTGTCAATTCAGAGATGATTAATTTTAAGTTTTTACTGTTAACATATAAGGAAAATCAAAGACACCCTTGGGCAAGGCCATTTTTTACCCCATGGCTAATTTTTTTTAGTTTGATTAGATGATACTACACACAAAATATCTAAGGTCTAGGCCTTGCTCTGTCAATGATGTTTTAAGTTTTTACTATATGTACATAATGAAAATCAGTGACCTCCTGGGGCAAGGCCAATTTTTACCTCAACAATTTTCGAGTTTCATTAGATGATGCTACACACAAAATATCTAAGTGATGGGCCTTGCATTTTCAGGGGAGAAGATTTTTATAAAGTTTTTACTATATGTACATAATAATAATCAATGACCCCCGGTCCAAGGCCAATTTTTACCCCAGGTCTATAATTTGAAAAATTTTGGTAGAGGTCCACTACACAGTTGAATTGAGTACCGTTGGAGCCGGTGATAAAGGGTGTGAGGGATGTTGCACTTATCCATTATCCCTCATGAACAGACTCAATCAAACCGAGTCTGCAATTTTCATGTAATTTTGTTGTGATTAATGGTTCCGAGGGATCACTTTGTTTCCATATTTTTTAACTATTGAAAATAGCATTTGATTACATGAAATATCTTTAGCAGTATAATGCTGTATATTAGCTTTTGACAACAGAAGCAGAAAAGACTTACCTACAAGTCTAGGCAATCTATATACAGCCAATATGCCACTACAACATGTACTTTTGTTCAATTTTACTATTTACAGCTGCTTAATATTTTAATAAGTCATTAGTACAATCTTAGTAAGGAACTCAGTATTGCATAAATATGGTTATATGGATAACAAGGGGATAGATAGCATATCAAACAAACATAACTCTAGTATAAATTTTCATTTTTATTTCAAAGAAGCATAAACAGTCATATATCCAATACCAAAGCAAACAAAAACATAAAAAAAGAAATTCTCTAGAAAGTAAAAAAAAACAACACAAAAAACATAGAGCGCCTGTCTCTAAGCATTGTGACAATAATTTCTCTAATTTTCTCTAGAACCTGTTTATCCTTTTTTGACATACTGGGTTTGTGTACAGTCTTTAAACTTCAAAAATAAATTTTTACCTAGCTATCTATCAGCAATAATTGATCATCTATGCCAGAAGTTCATAATAAAATCATCTCTGTTTGTAATGCAGTTTTGTCATTTTGATGCTGACACTAAATAATGGGCCGTTCCAAGTTATAGTTAAATACATTGTACTCAAAACAATATGACGTTTTTTCATGGTTTATGGATTAATTACCAAAAACTATTGCATTCTTAACAGAATTCAAGTTGAAAGATCTATTGAGTCAAAAATGCTATAATTCTTATTTTTAAGCAACTTTTATTTTTAGTGCCTTGTTACAGGTTTCAAACAAATACTAATTGGGCACAATAGCATAACCATCTTTTACTTCTTTTGCATTTTGGCAAAAGGAAAGTTATAGTGATTAAGCATTTTGTAAGGAAGTTAAAATCACAGACACTTGAAGTTTAGACCCCTCCCTTCTCCGCCCCTGAATGTTAAACTTTATTACAAGAATTAGTTTTAAAATTTTGCTTATATTAGTATGAGACAGTGACTTGTCTTACACGTGAACAAGTTTGAATAGAATTTCATAACGTTTTAAAAAAGTCAATTTTTTACCAACGCTTCAATTTTCTGAATTATGATATTTCAGGGAGTTTTTTAAACGTTGTCAAAATAGCTGAAAACAAGTTTCATGACCAAGTCGTAATAATATGCAAAAATATTTGCAAGATAAAAATAGACATTGTGTATACAAGTGCGGATCAAGAAGGGGAGCCACGCACATAACCCCAAGTGCCTGTGGATAATTCTCATAGATCTAGGGTTCACACATTTTATTGAACAGCTCAATCAATGATTTTAATAGTTTTTGTAAAAATGATAAAGATATCAAATCACTCTGGTTCATTAGCAAAAGACAAATCACAAAAAAATACCCCTTTGAACCATATAGAAAATTAAACAACAGCATTATAATGTTTGCCAAAAATTTAAAATGGATACAAGTTTTGTATATATAAGCATGTTAACTGAAAATAACATAAATTTAATACTATTAATTAAATAGACAACTAAATGTATATCAATATAAAAAACAAAATATGGCTTTCTTTAGTAACATAACAAGAGCCATGTCAACATGGCCATCCCCCGCCGAATGTGTTTGCTCATTGGAAGAATGTATATGTAGTAGAGCGGAATAATTCTAATTTAAGAGGTCTTTTGGTAATGAAAACTGATGGCTATAGTGATTACAGATTTGAAACCTATGTGAATACTGATGGCTGAAAATAACAAAGGGCAATTACTGAAAAATAATGCAGGGTAGGTTATCATTATTGTGTGCTGCATCCCTCCTCAGTAAAATCTATCCACCTATGAAGTTTCAAGTAAATACCTCAAATACTTTTTGAGAAAAAATTAAAGTATGAAAAAGAACAAAGGGCAATAACTCAAAAATTATAAAAGGTAGAGTTATCATTCTTGTGCAGTGCACACCTCCTGAGTCAGAGATCTATGCACCTATGAAGTTTCATTTTGATATCTCAAAGGCTTTTTGAGTTATGCTCTGGACAAAAATTAATTTTGAAAAATAACAAAGGGCAATAACTCAAAGATAATGCAGGGTAGAGTTATCATTCTTAAGCACTGCACTTCTCCTCAATGAGATCCATCCACCTTTGAAGTTTAAAGTTGATACCTCAAATACTTTTTGAGATAAGCTCTGGACAAAATAGCATGGGAAAAAAAAGGGCAATAACTCAAAAATTGTATAGGGAAGAGTTATCATTCTTGCGCAACAACATTCCTCCTCAATAAGATCTATCCACCTATGACATTTCATGTTGATATCTCAAACACTTTTTGCGTTATGCTCCACTCAGGTGAAAAATTAGGTATGAAAAATAACAAAGGGCAATAACTCAAAAAATATGAAAGGTAGAGTTATCATTCTTGTGCACTGCACACCTCCTGAGTGAGATCTATGCACCTATGAAGTTTCATGTTAATATCTCATAAGCTTTTGGAGTTATGCTCTGGACAAAAATCAATTTTGAAAAATAACAAAGGGCAATAACTCAAAAATCATGCAAGGTAGAGTTATCATTCTTGTGCACTGCACTCCTCCTCAATGAGGTCTATCCACCTATGAAGTTTCAAGTTGATAACTCAAATACTTTTAGAGATATGCTCCGGACAAAAATGTCGGACGGAAGGACATACGGACGGAAGGACGGACGGTCGGACGGACGGAGACTATTTCTATATCCTCCGCCGAAATTTTTCGGCGGGGGATATTAATACATAATTATAGATGTAAAAGTGTTAATTAAAAGGCTACAGTAAATAAATGAAAGGTTTATACATTTGGTTTTGAAAAACAAAATGATGATAATAATTTTGATGTGGAGAATGGCTTATAAAGGACCAAATAAGAATATGGTTGTATGAAAAAGATTTTTTAATAACATTAATTCAGTACCAATTAGTATTTAGTCCTGAATATGAACAAGATTTGACTAAAATATTTTTAAATGTCTTACTTTAAATATAGTCTTTTTTTATAAATATGCATTTGGTAGATATCTGTGAATAAATAATTTGTCTGTAGCTCATTATATCTATTGGTGATAGTTTTTTGATTAATTCAAAATTTTGACTAGGATAGGATACCTTTTTAAATGGAGATAAATTTTATGTATGTTACTCTCCACTATAACATGTATTTTGTAGATCTTTATGACTAAAATACCACCTTAGTTCCCCATTATTTCCAAGAAAATACTTTATCATTTTGGTGATAGGATTTTTTATTTTATCCAAAATTTTGACTAGTGTAAGATACCAATTTTGTAATATTTTCTTTTTTAATACAGTTCTATTTCACTGAAACATATACTTGATAGATATGTTATGACTAAAATACCACATATGTTCCTCATTAGTTTCAAGAAAATACTTTATCAATATATCTTTTAGTGACAGTTTTTGATTAATCCAAAATTTTGACTAGGACTGTAGCTGTATAAACCAATGCCACTACATTTTCTGTGGATCATTCACAATGGTGCAAATAAAAAGGATATATTTATTAATATTGCTAAACTGCCTTCATGTTATAGCTCTAAGGTTATTTAAGAAGTTACAAAACATAATCAAACCCAAGAACTATCAGTAAATTCTGAGACTATGTAACACTCTAAAACATAATAAGAACAAGAAACATGGCAATGCCATGAAACCAGGTTTTCAATTATCACCATTGTAGATAAATATGTTGTATTTGAAATACAAATACAAGCAACAAACAATGTAACTATGTGCAATGTAAAACATGAATAATGTAGGAGGAATTGCCACTGAAGAAGTGTTCACTATAATATTATGTATAAGGAAAAAAACAAAGGGCCATAATTAGGTCAAAAACTATCCAATCACAAAACCCCGACAATAAGTGCCAGGGTGCTTGATGACAAAGCTTCTGTGAAAGTTTGAACAAAATCCGTTGAGAAATGTAGGACGAGTTCAGCACAGAAGAATTTGTTCACTATAATTATATTGATAATTCTGTATAATGAAAAACAAGTTACAAAGTAGACATGAAATAATATATCATATCTTTTTTAAATTACCTCCAAAGATGATATGACCTTTGACTGCCAAATCAAGTTAAAATCATGTAAACAGGATTTTCAATGTTAATGTCACTCTGACCTTGACCTTGGAGCCAGCCATGCGGAACATGCGTTCTGCACGTCATCTTGATGTGGTAAACATTTGTCTGAAGTTTCATCAAAATTCTTCAAAGGGTTGAAGAGTTACAGAGCGGACAGGATTTTCAATGTTAATGTCACTGTGACCTTGACCTTGGAGCCAGCCATGCGGAACATGCGTTCTGCACGTCATCTTGATGTGGTAAACATTTGTCTGAAGTTTCATCAAAATTCTTCAAAGGGTTGAAGAGTTACAGAGCGGACACAATTTCGTTTGACGCCCGAAGTTAAAATCATGTAAACAGGATTTTCAATGTTAATGTCACTGTGACCTTGACCTTGGAGCCAGCCATGCGGAACATGCGTTCTGCACGTCATCTTGATGTGGTAAACATTTGTCTGAAGTTTCATCAAAATTCTTCAAAGGGTTGAAGAGTTACAGAGCGGACAGGATTTTCAATGTTAATGTCACTGTGACCTTGACCTTGGAGCCAGCCATGCGGAACATGCGTTCTGCACGTCATCTTGATGTGGTAAACATTTGTCTGAAGTTTCATCAAAATTCTTCAAAGGGTTGAAGAGTTACAGAGCGGACAGGATTTTCAATGTTAATGTCACTGTGACCTTGACCTTGGAGCCAGCCATGCGGAACATGCGTTCTGCACGTCATCTTGATGTGGTAAACATTTGTCTGAAGTTTCATCAAAATTCTTCAAAGGGTTGAAGAGTTACAGAGCGGACACAATTTCGTTTGACGCCCATCCGCCCATCCGCCCATCTGCCCATCCGCCCATCCGCCCGCCATACCCCAATCTAATAACCAGGATTTTCAAAATTGAAAACCTGGTTAAAAAATACATTTGACTTATAATTTAAGGAATTAAGTTGACATGATAAAAAAAATATCAAGGAAGACTTTTAGGGTTACAAAAAAGTAATTTAAATCAATTAAAAAAATGTTGAGGTGAAAACACTTTAAATTTCTAAGTATAATCAGCATCTAGAGTTTGGATTAAAGCCAAATAAAACACTTTTAAACAAATTCGATTAAATTAAAGCCAAACAAAATTGACATTCTGTAAATTTGGTTTTCCAGAGGTAGAATGACAAAAAATATCTATTGCACATTTATGATTAAACATAATCATCAACTAAATCTAAATTATACATAAGGGCTATAAAAAATATTATGAAAGCAAGAGGTCCATGCATACATAACCCTAATAACCAAAAAATGTAAATCTAAAAATGACAGTTCAATACAATTCAGATGAAACAGTTAAAGTTAAACAAGAAGACTTATGGTTGAAAGTATTTTTCAAAAATATGTTAGCCTATAGATGGGCATTAAGGCTAATAAATGAACACATTAACAATTATATAGTTATTAAACATTTCAAAGTATTAAAATTGAACTTCAAACCACATGACCAGTGCTGACCAAGATCAGCCGGAACATTGGTGCAAACTAATCATGGTCTGCACTGTTTGCTATTGGGTCAGTACTTATTTTTAAGTTTCCCCCTAAAAATGATGAATGGTTTTGTCCTGTTTTGAAGATGGACAAGTCCATTTAAGATATTTAGCTTGGTAATGGAAAAGGATTGGTTTGATTATAATTACTAAAGCAATGGATTCTAATTTCATCAACAAAAAAACAAAAAGAAGAAGAAAAATCATACCTTTTGTAAATATTACCAGTTTAAACAAGTATAAAAGTAACAATTAAGCCTGGAAGATGCATGAAAAAATGAAATATACATGTATATAAATCACATGATCTACATGGAAAAGACTAGTAAAAACTTACACAACATTTAGTGATATGTGCTTGATATAAACTAGGTATAACAACAACAACAATGGCAATCTGAACTATCGTAAACTAAAAAGATAAATTTTCACATTTTTTTTTCAATTTCAAATGTTCATTCATTTAAAGATGAAATGATGTCTATATTTTGTTGCTATTACTCGTTATATCACACATACTGACTGACCAATAAAATCAAAATATAAAGGCTACTTCTACTTTCATTTTGCCACACAATATCAATGTTAGTTCTTTAACATATTATAAAGTAGGAAAAAAAAACTATACATGTAAATGGTATCATGTGATAATACTGGTGATTAACAGTTTGATACGGCTTAAGTCAACAATGTTTGATACGGCTTACATCAACAATGTTTGATACAGTTTACAGGAGGAATGTAGGAAATGAAAATAAAGGGAATGCATGATTCAAGGTAGCAAAATGTGGAACAGTGTACAGAAGAGATGTAAAATAAAGTCTACATCGATATAAGCAACAGTTAATATATGAAAATATGGTCAAAAGACTTAAAGCCAGGCATGTTACAGTTTACGTAAGAAATGTGAGATAATGTTAACAACACGACATGTATGAAAGAGTTTATTAAAAGGAATGTATGATATAAGTAAATGAACAATGGTTTGTTACAGCTTACGGAAGCAGTTATATACCTATTGTCTATAATGTGCATAAACAAGGTTAACAAATGGAATGTATGAGTCAGGGGACTGAAACAAGATATATAACAGCATATGTTAGTTAGAAATGTTGGATAATGTCCACTATTGGCAAGGATAAAACACCAAATGAAAAGATGGCATGAAACAGCTAATGACTAAAATGTTTGATTCAACAAATGTAGTAGGACTTGTTACGGCTAACGTAAGTAATGAAGATACTGCCTACAACATTTAATGTATTGAATCACTAATGAAAGAAGTGCATGATTTAATAAATTGTAGCCGTAACAGGCTTACGTAAGTAATGAAGATACTGCCTACAACCTATTAGAATTAAACCACTAATGAAAGAAACATACAATTCAAGGAATTGTGGTTACCCTTGTTAAACTGATGTAGGCATTGCTAAACAATTTTTACAAAGGTGTAATATGAAGCAAAATAATTGACAACCTAAAACAAGGTACATTTCACCTTTTCTTAGCAATGAATCACCTGCCTACAACCTGATTGTATATAACAGGTAACGAAAGGGCTTGAGGAAGGTTTATTACAGCATAGAATAGTACATGTAATGCCAAAGAGAGACTATAAACACACCTGACATGTTAAACTATGACTGGCAGGGCATTAGACAAGAAAATCTTAAAAACTATGACCTCAAAAACATACATATAATTATGAGCTGTTTTATGTAAGAACAGCACAGAATAATGTTGCAGTAAAGAAATAGTTTTGGAGCAATTAAGTGAAGTACAATTTTTTTAAAAATAAGCAATTAATTCATGTTAAACAGAAAATGTATACCTAGGTAACACTTTGCATGCAAAAATAGCACAAAGTAATCTAGTTTTTGGAGCAATCAAGTGAAGTACTTATATTTTTTTTTAAATAAGCTATGAACTTATGTTAAACAGAAAAAATTTATTCCTTGGTAACACTTCAGTATCATTCTTTGCATAGGGCAAAACATAGACTGAAAAAAAAGCAAGAATTTCTATTTGATGTAAAAAATAGATAAATAAATACAGCTTATGCACCTCAACGTGCCCAGGGAATAAGACAGCATGTTAAATAAAGTTTGCATAATAAAAGGAAGAAATCTACAGCGAGCAGTATATAAATAAATATATAATATCTTTAAAAAGGACGGCAAGATTTTCAAGACTTTATATGGCAAAAGGATACATCAAATGTCATGGTCCTGGTAAAAATAACAAACTCCTTGCAGCAGTTACTTCCCCTGTTCTTACAGACACCACTGCCAGGCTCAGCACGAGTTAAATTTCGACTGTCACAGAATTGAAAATATTTTTTCACTTTTATTTTCAATTTAATGTTTTCTATCATGCCAACTGTCTTAAATTTTATTATAATGTTTAATGTAAAAAAAGAGTTATTTAAAATATGTAAAAAAAGAATGTTTGTTAAGATAACAGGCATATTCAAGTGGTCACATGGTCTTGTCACATGTTATACCTATCATCACATGTGTTATAGTGTTGGCAGTAGTTTAAGTAGCAAAGCATGACATGACCGGTGTGAGGAGATTGGATAAATAAGCATGCTTGATATGGTCTACTTACAATAAAATATTGTGATACAGCTTACATTAGCATAAATGTTAAAGTAAAGCATGTCTGATACAGCTTACATCCCATTGACATTAATGAAACAGCTTACATCACATTGACATGAATGATACAGCTTACATCATATTGACATGAATGATACAGCTTACATCACACTGACATGATTGATACAGCTTACATCACATTGACATAAATGATACAGCTTACATCATATTGACATGAATGATACAGCTTACATCACACTGACATGATTGATACAGCTTACATCACATTGACATAAATGATACAGCTTACATCATATTGACATGAATGATACAGTTTACATCATATTGACATAATGATACAGCTTACATCATATTGACATAAATGATACAGCTTACATCATATTAACATGAATGATACAGCTTACATCATATTGACATAAATGATACAGCTTACATCACATTTATATGATTGATACAAGTTACATCACACTGACATGATTGATACCGCTTACATAAGCACACCCACATTACAGTTTACAATAACAGGATGAATTCAGCTTACTTTAGCATAATTGATACTGAATACAAAAGCACTAATGGTACTGCTTACATCACAACATGTGATATGGTTTACATCAGCAAAAAAGATACAGCTTACGTCAGCAGAATTGAAAAAGTGTAAGTAAAGAAAATGGAAAATAAGCCTAGAATAGGTTAGCCAACAAAAAATGTATAAATTACAATACAAATATATGATTAAAATAAGTACAAGTATATGCATATTATTAATGTACATGTATGTTTTATAAATAAGCACCCCTGCATCTAGTGGAATCATGAGACAGATATTCCAATGCTATAACAACAACAACAACAAATTTCAAAATGATCACATAACAGAATTTCATTTTGACACAAGCACTATTCTCATTCATTGTATCACCCTGTTAGCTCAGCATAACTATCTCCTTTATCAGCAAAGTATCAGACGTATGCTAACTGTATAACAGTTAGGGTAGCCTGAATATCCTTGCAGTTTAATCAGGACCTTTAATATTATCATAGTAATATTGAAAACTCTAAAACTGCCAATGGACTGTTTAAAAATTAAAACGACAATTTCATCACTTACAAGTTTGATTACAATAACTCATTCCTAACTCTAGTTATTGTCTGGAAACCATTTTTCTATTTTTAGTTATGGTGACCTTGACCTTAATCCCAGGGGTCCAAAAGCAATACCAACCAGGGTCTTCGTATAAGCTTGCTATATAAAAAGTTTGATTACAATATCTCATTCCCAACTCTTGTTATTGTCCAGAAACCATTTTTCTATATTAAGCAATGGTGACCTTGACCCCAGGGGGTCCAAAAGCAATACCAACTGGAGTCTTCATACATACATGTGTACTTGCTAAAATTGAAAGGACAAGCCCATTACTTAAAGCATTGAAAGGGTTAAGGAACTCAATATTTTACTATCAAACTTCATTACTATCCAATCCTAATTCAATTTGCTAACATATAACTGGTACAGTCCACCTAATAATGAAGAAACAATAACTATTTATTCAAAAGTAATAAAAAATGAGTATATTCTTACTTAAAACATAGCACTATGCATGCATATCATAAAAAAACTTTTCATGTCTTACATGTTATTGGCAAGTCAAAATGGAATAATCTCATAATTTTCCTTCATAATTCTGATTCTGTGCCATTTTCTAACTCATTACACTCATCAAAGTTTATAAACAGCTCTATTTTCTACACACAATAAATATCTGATGTTTGTAATTTACAAAATTATTAATTCAATTTTGAAAAAAGAAAAAATCCAAAATACATGTACGAAAGAAAAATGTTTGAATATTTCCTTTAAGAGCCAATTGCACATGCATAAAATCGTTGCTAAGTGGTTTAAACTCTCCCTAAAATAGTAGCATAATATTTTTGTTCTGCAATATTTATTTTCATTTACACACAATATTCAAGTGTGTTACATAATAGAGACATACCATGGCATGTTAAACTCTTTTGAGAATCAACCATAAGATTATGGAAACTATATAATTTAATCATTTATAAATCTTATAAAAATATTCCATAAGATATAAATTTATACTCTTTTAACAAATTTAAAAGGGGATAATCAAATTGTAAAGGACACACACTTTTTTATATAAATATCTGAGCATTTCAATATGAACATATATCTTTAAAAGTGAGCTTTATAGAAATGGGTCTATGAATAATTCGATTCTATCACAAATATATGCACAAGTTTAGCATTCTAAAAAAACATTTCATCAAAATGACATTATGCCCATCCAAGTGTAAATGGTGAGTGCACGAGTAATATTCAAAAGCAACTTTAAATTTTGCCATAATTGTGTTCAATTCTACATTTGGTATGTAAAAATAATAATGACTCAGGGAAAATTCTATAAATATCATTTGAAATGTATCAGTAGCATTCAATTTCTAGAATGAGTGGAGCAATTTTTTTATAATTAAGGTACATGTGTAGTTTTATATTTTATCCTAAACATTTTTTGGTATCAATTATTGGTCCATTACCACTAAAAAAGTCAATCTTTTGAAATATATTACTAATTCTACTGAGCTTGACAGCAAAAAATATACATAATGTGGCATAAATGAAAAACAATATGACTGGTTAAGGTGTAACTATGCAAGGGTTGAAGGATTTCTGATATACCAAAATAGAAATTTCTTACATTTCATACTACATGTACTTTGTTAGCTAACTTTTATACATTGTAACTAGAACAACATGTGTATTTTAAACCTATAACAAACATAAAGTAAGATATTTCAAATCTTATAAAACATGCATACAATGTCAAAATGAAAATGGATTTCTATTGATAAACTTTTATATGTATTGTTTTTACTATAATTATAATTTTCTAATTAAACTTAACTCGAAGATTTACCTTCTGAAACAAGAATTAGCTGCAAAATTTTTAATCTTACATAAAATGCTACCAGTATTCAAATCCAGTTTTGCTATTGGTCTATTTTCATATTTCAAATCTAACCAATGAAATACCAGAGATTTAGACTGGCTTTGGATAATTAACATTCTATAAAACAACATCCAGGAAGTGGGGGTTTGAGACCTACTGAGGTCACGACCATATTTCCTCAAATGAAACCAGTATTGGTAAGTTAAAAAAAATAAAAAATGATAAAAATATTAGAAATTGTTTAAACTAAAATATGGCAAAAACTTTGGGAAATATTGTTGTCAGTCTGGTTCAAGCTATACTTTCAGTGTTATCAATAATGTCGGCACTCCGGAGACCATCGGGAAGTTTGTCTATAACAATATGTGTGTCCGCTTGCTGGGTCAAATGATGCAAGTTCTGCATGATGTCACCAAAACATGGCCGATTCTCTGGATTTTCTGCCCAACACATCAACATCAAATTGTAGCTGAAATATCAAAGCCAAGTTCATGTGATACCAAAGTCATTCTCCTTTATGCATTTAATTAAACTAGAAATGTGTCATCATGCCACGGATGCCCCCGCATGCAGCCAAAATTTCAGATGTTATAATATTTAGTTCCAAATTTGTTTGCACAAATTATTTTTTTCATTTTAAGTTCAAAGCCCTTAAAACTTTTCAATGCATATTTGTAGCCAAAATAATGGCTACATACATTTCAACAAAAGTATGAGTGCTGAAACTGAAAGTTCAAAATTTTTCCAACATTCAAGAAAGATAAGTTGGTCCATAATCATTGAACCACAACCAAATTCAAACTTAAACTGCTTATTCCTAAGATGTATCTATATTATTTTCAAAGTGAAAGGGACATAACTCTGCCAAAAAATCATCTAACCATGACCAAATTCCAACTTGACCTGCCCATTCCTTTGACATACCCATATGTCAAATTTGAGTTGAATATGTAACACTGTTGGGTAGATAATGAACAGAAACTGTAATTTTCATATTATTTTCAGAACTTGGCCTGGGCATTTCAAAAACATATCCATATGTCAAATTTGAGTTGAATGTGTTGTACCGTTGGGGAGATAATGAACAGAAACTGAAAATTTCATATTATTTTCAAAGTGAAAGGGGCATAACTCTGCCAAAAATCATTGAACCATGACCAAATTCGAACTTGACCTGTATTTTCTCATGACGGAAGGACGGAAGAGGGTAACACTAAATGCCCCGGCCATTACATGGCGGGGGCATAAAAATTGCATGATTTACCTTAACAATCCTGGGTCCAAGGTAATAAAGAAATTCTCTTAGCTCAAACTCAGATCTCAGGTATTTGATTGGTCAGAAACTGCCATAGAATGTTCAATGACCAATGAAAATCCTCAGATTTGAGACAGAACTCAGTAAAAAAAAGTTTTATGACATCGAGGCATGGACTTGTCATGTAACAAAAATTGAAGCAGTTTATAATTACATTACATGTAGTTTAACATTCCAATATCAACATTATACAGGCAATAGAAACAAGAAAAGATTACACAGAATTACAGGTTATCCTATCTCTATACAGGTGACCAAGACAAGTCATTATCATCACCAACTGAACAGCAATTAAAACAGGGATTTCTTGCCTTTATATCACAATATTGAGATAAACATATAAGACTTTGTATTTCTGGAGGAGGAGATTATTCCGAGGAATTGAAATACAAAATTATAAAATATTTACACTTTTGTTTAATTTTTTTACCATATTGCATTACATACTGACCAACCCTTATACATGAGCAAGATGATGTTTGAAGAACTATCACTGACAAATAAAATTCCTTCCATTTTTAATAAATTTATGATCTTTTTTACAATCAATGTTGATATATAAAGTTCAAGGATTTTTCAAGACCATTAAGTTAAATTTTATATGTGTTTTTATAGTGTTCTTTGGGCAAAATATCATTTTTAGCGTTTTTCATGCCAAACATAAAATTCAAGGATTTTTTTCAAGACTCATGCGAACCATGCTATAAGAACCTTTACCACTAGGCAATGCTACCTCCTCAGCTATCGATTCATTATGAAATATAACTATAATACATACATGTCACTACTACAATGTGGAGGTTGTGACATTCTATATCCGGTCTGTATTTTCTCTGTCACCTCATGAGGGCCCATGTCAGGATATGGCAAATGTCCTATAATATATATAAAATCATATTTATTACAATACATTACATTTTTACAGGCTAAAATGCTACCAAAAAGCTTAATAATCAAAAACAAATTGAATGTACTTGTATAACACAGAAATAAGCTATATACATATACATATTTTACAAATTTTGAATATTTTCTGTTAATCATTTTACACTAGACATTGTAATCACTCCTCCCTTATTTCAGTACAATTCTATACAAACAATTTGTTGCTTATTCATTAAAGGAATTTATTCATGGTTGTGGAAAATTAAGGCTAGTATTGGTACAGGATTATACAAGGAAATGATAAATGGATAAGATCTCTGTACAGGTTCTAAATAGAACAAAACACCACTATGATTCTTGGATCTTGTTTATCTACCCTTATCATTAAGTGACATAGAAAAGTGTAAAAAAAATCTGGCAAATCTGGCAGACATGTTGACACTTTACAAAAACTTCTTACCAAAATGCACAATTTCCCATAGAAGTATTCCAAATGACCAGATATCTGTTTTAATATTGAAGACATTCTCAAACAAGCTTTCAGGACTCATCCAGCGGACTGGCGAAGAATTCTATAATAAAATGAAAATGATTACAATTAACTTCTTTATAATAATCTTACACTGAATGTGTAAATGTGGTAACATTTTGCATTAAAATTCTGTAACAAACAATATTTCGACATGAACTTGTCAATAAGTTCCAAATAAGAACCTCACCAACTGACAATAACTTCTTTTATCAGCTGCAGAGGATTATTTCCTACAATCACATTTAATTAGCCCTCTTTTTAAGTCATGTTTTCACAATGTGATCTCTATGAAATTTTCTTCTAAACACACGCATATATAAGGTCAATAAGCATGAAGACAAGAGCTGTCCGTAAGACAGCGCGCTCGACTTTTTTATTGCTTGCCAATAAAAAAAGTTTTTGCAGTAAAAGGCAATACAAGAATCTCTGTATTTTTAAAGTGAACAATGGCCATGAGCATTAAGATATTTAGTGAAGAATTATTAACCAAGATTCTAAGTCGATAAAAGGCCTTAATTTTTAAAACAAATCCTTGACAGAGTTACCTTCTCTTGCGTACAGATGGGGGTAATGATGTGAAATAGCATTAAAAGTTTCAAAGCAATATCTCAAAGGGTTAAGGCAATAAGTGGATTTTACCCATATTCAATGTATTTTCTAAGTCAAAAAGGGGCATAATTCTGTCAAAAACCTTGACAGAGTTATGTCCTCTTGTCTGTTGATGAAGGTCGTGATGGTAAACAAGTATGGTCAGTTTCAAAGCAATACCTCCAATGGTTTTGAAATAAAGTGAGGTGGTACAAAAAACTTAACCAAGCTCAATACACTTTCTAAGTCAAAAAAGGGCCATAATTCTGTCAAAAACCTTGACAGAGTTATGTACTCTTGTCTGTAGATGGAGGTTATGATGGTGAACAAGTATGGTAAGTTTCAAAGCCATACTTGTAATACTTCTGAAATAAAGTGGGGTGGTACGAAAAACTTAACCAAGGTGTGACGCTAACGCCGACGCCGGGGCGAGTAGGATAGCTCCCCTTTTCATAGAAAAGTCGAGCTAAAAATGAAACGGGCCACTGTGATATAGAATACTGAACCGGCAATCCAGAGACCAGTGGTTCAAGTCTCCCAGCTGCGGTGTGCCAATTTTTCGTGATTTTTCGTGATTTTTCTATATATTCAAATACTCATTTTCTTTTCATTCCTCTCTTCCATCAAACATTGTGACCTAAAATTTTTCAACACTGCAATTTTTTCATAAAATTACACTTACGCCCTCATACAGATTCCGCTCAGTAATGTCCTGTGTAAAACCAAACCCCGACAGTTTACAAACTCCACCTTTACATACCAGCACGCTTGAGGCTCGAAGACGGTAAAATATCATCTACAATAACAAAGTCATTTAATATAGTATTATAATACCACTCTTTTAGTGCCTCGTTTAGTTCTCTTGAGCTGTAAATGAAAATGGAATTGGACATTGGCAATTTACAGATAAAAATTTGAAATGACAAATTATATTCTATCCAGTCTTTTTTGACCAACTAATTTCTGTGATGTTGCATTGCTTTTACTTTACTTTTGGCACTTTAATTAGCCAAATTAGCAGAGGCCTCCCAAAGGCCACCTTGATTGTTTATGTAAGACAATCTTTATAATTTGCTTTTTATTAGGCAATTTTTTTTATCATAATAAAATAGAGTAATAAAACAGTGCAAACAAATGATAAACCGTGATATTTTGGAAGTATTATTACCAAATGTGCATGCTGTTTCACTTTTTGAAATAGAATCATTGTATGTATGGGATTCTCACTAGAAGAAGCAGGCTCTAAACTTGATCTTATAGAAATTTTTGAAATATTACAAATGTTCTGGAAGAAATTACTATCCAGAGATTCCAGACCGTTTTCTGAAGATCGGAATTTTTTTATTTTTTCTTTGGCTGGGTTTAACGTCGCATCAACACAGTATAAGTCATATGGAATTTTCCAGCTTAACTGGTGGAGGAAAACCTCAGGTGCCCGTCTGTGCACTAATTAATGAACGAATTGACACCTGTGTAAAACCAAAGATCATAAAAAAAGTCACGTGATTATTCTGGTGACATTCATGTAGTTTCAGTAAGAGATTTATAACACTAATTCAATACCCTTTATTTCTGTTTAGAAAAATAAAACTTAGTTATTTACCTTAAACCTGTTGATATGTATAAGACCGTTGACAACTTGAGCTGCGAGTGACAGTAATTTATGGGCAGTGAGATTCTGATTACGTAAGCTAACGCTGTCATGGTTATCTGTGCTGATCTCTACACGAAGGTCACCGGGTCGACGGTGCTGTAAATATTGATAAAGACTTCCTTCTACAGCATACTCTACCATTATTAGCCATGGATCTGGAACATAAAAAGTTGTTATTTCAAATTTTGAATTTTTAAATCATTATTCATAAAATAAATCAATTTTGGATTTAAGCAAAGATTACTTGCTAAACAAATAAATTTCATGGCGTTTTTTTATATTGATAGGGTTTTGTTCTTGTTTTAATTGTTATATAATTTTAACTCAATACAAAATGTACAAGTTATTTGGCAATATGCCAGTTCTTCATAGGGAGAACAGGTGTGCCTCTGATTATTATTTTTTTTTAAATTTATATGCAGATTTTTTTTGAATGGCATTATACAAAACTTAACATCAATGTAATTTAATATTTAAGTTATTCTTAAAACAACTTAACCAAACATGACAAAGTACCGACAGCAAATCAATAAGTTAAATTTTTAAAAAAAGGCATCCCTATTTCTAAAATCATTCCTACATAATATGCACTTTAAACTTACCACTACCAGTATAACATCCTATCAGTGGCAAGACATTTGGGTGTGGCTGTATAGCTTTCATAACTTCAAGTTCTGCGAGGTAAAATCTTCGCTCCTTCTCTGTCGCCTCAGCTAGATAAAACAACAAAATACTTCCCGTATTATAAAAAATAATCAAACTTCTTATGTTATACAACTATTTCACATTAGCCTGAAAATATGCATCCATGATATTTTTTTGGTAAATCCTTTGAAAAAGTAGAGGTGACATTGACTTATATCTGATTCCATACAGTCTGGCTGTTCAATTTAATCATTTTGGAATTAGACTCCTGGAATTAGACTCCTTCAAAATAAAAATGGACCTTTTTTCTAAATGAAAAAGCTGGACAAATCTACATTAATATAAGTTTGGCAATGAACTTGAAGTTATTACATAGATCAACAGGTGCACTTATAACAGAAAAATCTACAAAAGATATTGAAAAAGCTATTATAAATAGTTTTACTTTTTGTAAAAAAAATTCCCACCATTCTCTCAAAGTTTTAAATATATCATAAACACATTGGCTATTCATTGCTTTTGAAAAACCTGTTGTTTCTGTTTATATTTACACATATATATAAGCAATATAATATGATTAAACAAAACATGACTTACAAACAATTCTTTTGATCGCAACTTTCATAATTTCATTTCTTCTTGGATATTTTCTCATTCTTCCCCTCCATACTTCAACAAAAGATCCTTTCGCAATCAGGTCAACAAGTCGTATATCTTTCCTGGCTATCTCCCATTGCTGCTTCAATCTACCATACTCAGCTGGCTACAAGGTCAAGGTCAAAAAGTCAAAATTATTTTAATTCCTGATTTTGTCAAATCAGTATGCCGCATGATATAGAAAGAATATTGAAAATTGAGAATTTGCCAAAGGTCAAAATTATTTTGAAGTCCAATTTCATAAAATCAGAATGTGCCAAAAGCTGTCCTGGTACAAACAAATGTTTGTCTGTTTGGCTTTTATTTACACACTTTTGGAGATATCTCAGAAGCTGGTCCACCTAAACTGCTTTCCTGGATATCTAACCAGTAATTACTAATTTCTCCGCAAGTGAACAACTACTAATCCCACATCATTTTGGATCAATGATGAGAGACAAATGACCATAAGACTCATTGTCCCAGATCACAAAGATATTGGAAAAAAGTTTTAAATGTGTTTTACCATGGCAACAACATACAAATTGTCAGTGACCAACTCAAAGGTAAACATTGAATAAATACATTCCTGATGGACAAAACATACCAATTCTGTATCATCTCTTAACAACAAAACATACCTGTTCAGAATAGTCAAATCAACAAAACATTATCTCTTCAACAAAAAAATACCCGATCTAATATGTCCGAGCAAATAGAAGATATTGAATGAGTGTAAGTTTAGAGACTCGCATAATATCATTTATCAACTCGTTCAATAAATTCAGTAAATGAGCGTACACAAATTTAATATTCTATTTATCATATACCAAAAATAAAGACTGTTTCATGTGAAAAAGAACAATTTTTCATTGACGCGCTTTCAGTATAATGCTAACATTTAGCTCATCTTTATGCTATGTTTATGAAATGCATATGACATCACGTCAAAATATATGCACACCCATGCAATACCATTTTTACGCAGCCACAAAAGCGGCACTGGTGTGTGATAAAACTTACCAATTCTGTATTATCTGGTTGTATATTCTCATCGAGCAGTTCAACTTCCTGGTCATCAAAGTTTTCATCCCCCATTCTAGTCATACGCTCATGTAACAAATGCTCTCTTCTCTGCCAAAAAATAAAACAACATACTTCATGGCAATGATCGGTACGAAATAGTATAAAGCTACGTTACAATTTAATAAAGCTACCATACACCCTTAAAGGGACTCCATTTAGGTTATTTTACATAATGAAACAGTGTTTCTTTAAACCAAATTTGTTTGGTTTAACTGTGGCAGATACTTTTGGCATCCCTTTTAAAACCTTAAGCATTCTGAGACTATTAAGCTGTGTAAATCTGGTTAATTTTATTTTTTCATATAAAAATAGCTAAAGAAAATCCTGTTAGTCATCAAAGTAATCTAATATATTTACAAAAAATGTCCGATTTGACTTTTATTTCAGACATTTCCTAAGGTTTTATAAGAATGAAAATAAAATGCTAAACTGTATCAGTTAATAATGCTGATATACCGTGTAACTACACTTACCCTCATTTTCAATGCCAGTAAGATAAATATAATGATAAGTATTACAGCTAGACTAGCACATACAATGGCTCCAATAGCATATGGTGAAACTGAAACAAGATGTGGTAAACATTATATCATTTAAATATACATTTTATATCATCCATTAAACAGGAAAAAAAGCAGAAAGGGGCCAGCTGAGACAACTGACATGATGATCCTACATTTTCCTACACTACCTAAATAAGGTGGAAACTTCCTATATGAAATAATGAATTACCAAATGATCATATCTGGAACTGGGCAAATAATGTGATAAACACGTAATGCTTATAAACCAAAATATTTAGCAAAATGTCACTGATATAGTTTGATTGTACCCTGGAATAAGACGGGAAAAACCTATATTTTTCCCCCAAGTTCCGGAGTATCCCTATTGATATACTGTATTGGTATCACATAAAGATAAAATCAAAGGAAAAAATATAAATATGTAGTTCTCATTAAATATCACTAAAATACTGAATTCTCACAAGTAAAATCTAACAAGAGGGCCATGATGGCCCTGAGGTCGCTCACCTGTATATAGGCCCCCCAAACCCCCCCCCCCCCCCCAACGTTGCAGGGCCAATTTAACCCAAGGGCTTTTATTTGCACAAACTTGGTAGACATCCATAAGAAGATGTTTCATGCTAAACATCTAAGCTCTAGCTCATTGGGCTTTTTAAAAGAAGATTTTTTTAAAGTATTTACTATACACATATAGTTAAAAACAATGACACCCCTGGGGCCGGGCCAGTTTTGACCCCAGGGCTTTTATTTAAACAAACTTTGTAGACACTTACTAGAAGATGTTTCATGCTTAATATCTAAACTCTAGCTATTTGGGTTTTTTCAAAGAAGATTTTAAGTTTTTGCTATACACATATAAGGAAAATCAATGACCCCCAGGGCGGTGCCAATTTTGACCCCAGGGCTTTTATTTGAACAAACTTGGTAGACACCTATTAGAACATGTTTGATGCTAATTATCTTAGCCATAGCTCTTTGAGTTCTTTAAAAGAAGATTTTTTAAGTTTTTACTATATGCATATAGGGAAAATCAATGAACCCCCGGGGCGGGGCCAATTTTGACCCCAGGGCTTTTATTTGAACAAACTTGGTAGACACTTATTAGAACATGTTTCATGCTAAATATCTAAGCTCTAACTCTTTTGGTTCTTTAAAAGAAGATTTTTTAAGTTTTTACTATATGCATATAGGGAAAATCAATGACCCCCTGGGGCGGGGCCAATTTTGACCCCAGGGCTTTTATTTGAACAAACTTGGTAGACACCTATTAGAACATGTTTAATGCTCAATATCTTAGCCATAGCTCTTTGAGTTCTTTAAAAGAGAATTTTTTAAGTTTTTACTATATGCATATAGGGAAAATCAATGACCCCCTGGGGTGGGGCCAATTTTGACCCCAGGGCTTTTATTTGAACAAACTTGGTAGACACCAATTAGAACATGTTTCATGCTAAATATCTTAGCTCTAGCTCTTTGGGTTCTTTAAAAGAAGATTTTTAAGTTTTTACTATATGCATATAGGGAAAATCAATGACCCCCCGGGGCGGGGCCAATTTTGTCCCACGGGCTTTTATTTGAACAAACTTGGTAGACACCTATTAGAACATGTTTCATGCTAAATATCTTAGCTCTAGCTCTTTGGGTTCTTTAAAAGTAGATTTTTTAAGTTTTTACTATATGCATATAGGGAAAATCAATGACCCCCCGGGGCGGGGCCAATTTTGACCCCAGGGCTTTTATTTGAACAAACTTGGTAGACACTCACTAGAAGATGTTTCATGCCAAATATCTAAGCTCTAGCTCTTATGGTTCTTTAAAAGAAGATATTTAAAGTTTTTTCTTTTGGTTGCCATGGCAACCAGAGTTCTGCATGGAATTAAATTCTTTGAACAATTTTTAAAGGTGACCACCAAAGGAACATTCTTATGAAGTTTGGATGAAATTGGCTTAGTGGTTTATGAGGAGATGTCATTTAAAGTAAAAGTTTACGGACGGACGACGGACGACGGACGGACGGACGGACGGACGACGGACGGACGCCGGACGAAAAGCGATCACAAAAGCTCACCCTGTCACTTTGTGACAGGTGAGCTAAAAACAGACCAGTCCTTACCAATCTACAGCTAAATCTGTTCTTAAGCTTATATAATATGGAGAATATCTATGGAAAAAGATTTTTAAAATGTTTACTTTAACTTAGATATTTTGTGAAGTTGAAACACTTACATCCTTTCTCTTTCTTGTATTCAACATTAACAGGTGCTGCAGTAGGAAATGGTCCTTTACCTGTGATAGAAAAAAATGACTGGTAATTATCTAATCTTTCACTCCTAGAATATAAACACACATTTGAGAACCATACATTAGATTCTCTTCAGGCATTATCATAACAATCATAATTCATATGAAATATTATAAAAAATATATATATACAGTTGCATTAAACAATATGCACTTTAAAGCTTGCAATATGCAAATACCACACAGAATCAAAGGACAGCAAGGCAGTAATGAATTGAGTGTTTGTTCACTTAGATTACATTGGTTGAAACCTTCCAAAGACAAACAAGGTTTCCAAAAAAAAAGAAACTGATTCTGGGTTGTCTGGTATTCAGACTTGAAACTTGTAGTATCAATCATTATAAGACAGAAATAAGTACACTTAACAATATGTAAGTTACCATATGAAGGTAATTAAGTAATTGGGAAGGGGACAGTTGGGGAAGATTTTTTTTGTTAGTCAGTTAGTCAAGGTAATGAGGTCCAACTGAAAGTCCTACCTTTACAAAGCTACACAATTAGCAAAACACATTGAAATGCTTTAAGTAAATAATTTACAATGAGTTATTGTTTATAACTTATTTATCATAAGCTATAAACATTTTATGATTGGGCAATATTCTGACAATGAAACAAAGATTATATTCAGGACTATTCTAAAACATATTTCTTTAAATCCTTAAACACTTAAATTGTACCTATTTCAGGACATAAATTAAATTTAGGGCAATCAATTTTTTAGGTTCTTTTGGTTTGTTTTTAAGTCACACCAACACAGCGTAGGACATATGGCAACTTTCCAGCTTACGGGTGGAGGAAGACTAGGTGCCCTTCCATGCATTATTTCTGGCAAAATCAGGCACCACTGACATTCTGTAAGCTAGCTGGATAGCTGCATTAGCATCTTCACACGAATGAATCCAAAGTCACTGTTGGGATTTAGAGGCACAGCGGTAAGGGACAAGTGATTTGAAGTCAAAGACCATAACCATTCTACCACAGATGCATATGTTTAGATTTTATAGTCTGTTCTCATAAGTATTCAGCTATTCAAAACATTAATATTCTTATTAAGAAAATTAAACAAACATACCATTAACTTTGATGTAAAGTGTTTGTGTAGCTGTTCTGTTTACACCTTTCACTGTATTGGTGACTGTACACTGATAAGAGCCTGTGTCTATCCCTGTCAAGTGCTTCAGTGGACATGTCACTAACTTACATGGTAACAATCTAGACTTATTTACCTGTAAAATGTACAAAAATATGTAGAGGTGAACACAAAACAAATTCAGGCAGAAGAAAGTAAAAATAGTTTATCATTTAAAGCCTACAAACCATTTTGTTAACTGTAAGAGCTGGTAAATATCATAAATATTGTAATAAAGCCACTGTCACCACCTTTTGACTGTTTTTATAGTTTTTTGCTTTTTGTGCAGACAAGCTGTCTGAGACCATTTCTATGCATTTGACCTTTAAATATGACCTTGATCTTTGACCTAGCCACACAATTCTCGGGTGTTACACGCCATCTCATGATATGATGTTGAACATTTGTATCAGGTTATTTGAAATTCCACCAGCTAGTTATAGAGTTATGGTGCAGACAAGCTATTTAAATTTTTTGCATTTGACCTTAAAGTATGACCTTGACCTTTGACCTTGCCACACAGTTCTTGCATGTGACACATTATCTCATGATGATGAACATTTGTGCTAAGTTATTTGAAATTCTGCCTAATAATGACAGAGTTTCGCCCCGGACAAGCATAATCAGGATGGACAATTATTTTAACAGCTATTGGATAGTTCACTTTACACATACAGCGACACCTACCTTGTTTGGAAAGAATTTCCAGGTCCATGTTGGTTTAGGATTACCATGTGCTTCACAAGCCAGTGTTAAGTTTGAGCCTTCATTTACCTGACGGTTGTGCTCCTTCGTGTATGGGAATGTTCTCATGTGAGAAATGTATGGAGGATCTGTAAAATACACATTGCATACATAACATGATGTACAGTGAAACCTTGCTTCAGAAGCCACCCTGGCAAAACATGGAGAAAACATGGTCCTTATAAACAGTTTAATCTTTCTCTAAAAAAAAACAAGCAATTATCATAGTATTGCAAGCAATCCATAAGTCCCCTACCGATTAGAACCCCAGCAACATTCTGATTTCAATTTTACCAGTGAATGAATGACATGAATGAACTTAAATCTTTTGAGTTCTATGTTTGTCTATTTCACAGTAATGTGTTAAGTTTCCCTGCCTAGTAAGGCAATTATGTTTATACAACCTTGTCATATTATTACGATGTGGGATTTTAAAGTAAATCCTATAAGGAATGAAGAAGTTGTGAGTAAAAAATACCAATTTCTCGAAAAAAATCTAAGTTAAAGGGGGACATAATTCTGGAAATAGTCTTGCTAGAGTATTTAACCTTCTCAAAAATGTTGAGTGATAATAAGAAACATATATATGAAGTTTGAAGTAGATACATTAGGAAATAAAGAAGTTATTTAAAAAAGACAACATTTTTTTTCATAAAAATTCTAAGTTCAAGGGAGGTAATACTGATAATTTTTGTGCTAGAGTTGTAAACCTTGTCACATATGATGTGGTTGATGACCAGAAACTTATATTTAAAGTTTGAAGTAAACACCTTAAGAAATAAAGAACTTATAGCGAAAAAGCTGAAAAAATTAAATCAGAAATCTTGAAATCCAGGCTATTTGTTGCCATAGCAACCAGAATTTTCAACATAGGAAGAAAAGAAAAAGATGTGCATAATCTGCAGACTGCCATCTACCCATATTTTATGTTTAATAAAAATATTTTCAGTACTTTTTGAGTTATCACTGGATCCAGTTTATGTGTTAAATTTGCCATATTTTCAGACTATTTGTTGCCATAGCAACCAGAATTTTCAACATAGGAAGAAAAGAAAAAGACGTGCATAATCTCCATACTGCCATCTATCCATATATCAAGTTTCATAAAAATATTTCAGTACTTTTTGCGTTATCGCGGGATCCAGTTTTGTGGACGGACGGACTGACGGACGTTCTAACAGGAGAGTAATAATGTGGCTACTCCATTGTTCTCTCTATTGTTCTTTTTAGCCACACAAAAGAAAATAGCCACATAAAAGCATTACGGAATGAATGACATCAAAGAGAAAGAACAGTTACCTATTGTCCCTCTAGCCACATAATTACTGTCCTGTGAGTGCGGACTGACAGACGGACGGAGGGTAAACCTAAAGTCACCTCCGGTTAAACCGGTAGGGGACTAAAAATATATACATTATCTGTTAGTTGCACTGTTTTAATGGGAAATTAAGCGATAGTTTTTTGGGGCATGTTTTCATTATTTACACTTTACCTAAAGGTGGTCTCTAACAAAGATTCAACTATAAACTAAACATAGCCACAAATACAAACTGTGATGTCACTTCAAATTTATGACATAAGCTTTATAAATTTAACCACATTCGATATACGGAATTATGCACCATTCATTATTCAATTTTTTATAGCAGGTCACCACAAATAGAACATTACCTAAATCAATGCATAATTCTTAACAAAAGAAGACTGAATAACACTTACTTTTCTCAAATATGAAAAGTACTTATAAATATTAAACTTACAAAGAACACTTTCTGGCTGAAACATTGTCGTACAGTTGTAGGGTTCAGAAGAAGTGTTTACAAAAGAAGAATAACAGGTAAAAGTTTTCCCGTCAATCATGTGCTGTAAACTAAGTGTAACACTAGATGAAATCTGTAAGAAAAGAATCATATTTATATATTATTTGTTACTAAGATTTTTTGACAGGTTATATGGCCCTATATAATGGTTGTTTGTATATATAACCCCAGTTGCCAGGCGAGGGTTATACTGCAAACACCCGTTTATAACACATTTTTTAGTCTCACTCGTAAAGAACATGTGGATAAACATTAGAAACATAAAACTAAACAAAACAAATAAACAGTATGAGAAATGATGTAAATAAAAGGATGGCAATTATATATTACATGAATATTTTTAATAAACATGAAAAGTTACTTCTCTTAAACAATACACAGTCAAAGCAAAGTAAAGTTATAAATAAATAGGAATCACATCTTATTAGCAACTGAAATTTAACAAGTACATTACAGTAGTCAGTATTGTATTTGTTCAACTTGTAAAGTTCTGAATTCTCCAAAACACTTTTTATATTGATTAGATTAAAATCTGATCATATGACATGTGAAAGGCAAAGTAATTAATCAATGGTTTCATAATAAATCAGACATTACATTTGGATCTCTGAGAATGACATTTTGTTGCTAAACATATTGTGCATAAGGGCTTGTGATGCAACATGCAATCTAATCAAGCTAAAATTTTACATGAAAAAAAAATTTTCTCTCAGATATAGATTCCATTTCAATGTTTACCCGGTAATATTCTTTCAAACGACTTCAGTAAAAGCGTTGACATTTACTTGTGCAGAAGTAATAGGCTAGCACTTGAAAGCACAGTGCATTTATTTAGAAATTGCATAATAATGTTAATGGATGCTAAAAACAAACAAATCCAACAAAATAACGTGAATAATCTTTGTTACCAAGTTTACAGAATTTTCCTCTTTAAACTTCAAATGCTCATAATCCACATGGTATTCTGGGAGCTTCCAGTCTAATTTTGGTTTCTGGTTGCCATGGAAACCCATTGTACAGGTCAAGGTCACAATGTCATTTTCATAGTAGATAGGACCATCATTACTCTTAGTACACACTGGGAAGGTATCTGAAAAAAAGTAAAAATAAAACAGTTCATATATTTTTAAATCTTACCCCATAGTTCCCATTAACTATTTCAAACGGACTTGTCCATCATTCAATGTGGATAAGACCCTTCTTCATTTTTTTTGCATTATTTTCCAATGATTTTATTTGTTTGATTTTTCTCTCTCTAGAAATCTGTTTTTCTCTTCCTCAAAAACTTAGCATGGCAGTTTGATTTGATAATAGGGGGAAAAGCTACTGTATACAGCCAAGACGTAAAATCTGTCATGTAACTTAATAGCTTGTCTTAACTTCAGTCAAAGTAATAATGTTATAACACTTTATTACAAGACAAAAGCTACTCTTAATACTTCTTTATAACCTTAATCCTCCTATACTGTTGATATATATATATATTGAGCCGCGTCATGACAAAACCAACATAATGGGTTGCGACCAGCATCGATCCAGTCCAGCCTGCGCATCCGTGCTGTTCCCTATCAATTTCTCTACTTGATATAGATTTTGTAAGCAAACAGCATGGATCCTGATCGAACTGCGCGAATGCGCAGGCTGGTCTGGATCCATGCTGGTCGCAAACCCATTATGTTGGTTTTGTCATGACACGGCTCATATATATATTCCTGCAGACTTCCCTGGAATAGTTACAAATATTGACTTGTGATGTAGACAATGTTTCTATTATTACATTGACAAGTTATCAGCCAATTTGCTCATGTTCTACAGGCAATGCAGCCAATTAATTCAATTGTTTGCAGAATAAATCCAGGAATTTTCTGCCTGTTTGAAAATGATATTGTCTGTGAAATTTTCTTGTATCTGATTTCTCAGTATTTCATGATTACCGATACATAGAATGTACTCTTCAAACAGCAGTGCATTGATACTTTTATTTTTTCCTTTTTCCAACTTATTAAAATAATAAATAGAGTTAAAGGCACAAAATGCCTCAAAAAAATGGTTTTTTTTCCTTCTTATTAAGAAAGGGCATTCCTGTGTTTTAAATAATGGTTTCAGAGCATGTCATCACAGAAGTGCAGTAATGGGCTAACGACTTTATTACATATTAGGAGTTAACATGTTACTGCACTAAGGTGATGATGTAATGCTTCGTACCTGTAGAAAGTAGCACAGAATGTGAAATTATTTGTCATAAAAGTAGCAACATGTAAATAAAGTAGTTTTTTGACTTCCAAACAAAATACTGTACTAATTCCCATAGGCAACAGAAGCAAAAGACAGTTCATTCTTTGCAAATTGGACATAGGACTTAAAAGTGATGATAGTTCAGTCTAAAACCAAGACATTATATAACTTAATTATTCAGATTAAAATTACCAGTGTTACCAAATGAAATTCTGCACTGTTCGCTATTCAGTCATTACTAATTTTGAAATTATTCCCTAAAAGTGATTAATGCTTTTGTCCAACTTGAAAGATGGGCAAGTCCATTCAAGATATTTAGCATGGTAAGGGTTAAATGTTACTAAAACATGTACTTTTTTGTACAAGTGCTGCTAATCATTTCAACATTTAATCAAGCTAAAACCTCCTTTCCATCTCAAAATTAAACAGCACAAAAGACAATTTTAAACAAATGAATAATTAATGCATTCTTGACAACTTTAATTCCAACTAAAGCCTGGAAATACAAATGTTCATGAAACAAAAACAAAAATGCCATAATAAATTCTTTCTGAGGATCATCATTAATTCTTAATGACTCAACTAGATGACTGGGTCTCATTTAATCATTGATATTGATTCCTGTAGTATAGGTCATCAAGTCTGCAACCAGTCCATTTTCTCAACTTTGACAGTGAACCAGACTACTTTTATTGCATTATTTCTACATAAGCTATGAAAACTACCATTTCGTGCCTGGTATTTTTTTTGTCTCTTACTTTCTCTTAATCTGTAAAAGCTGAAAATGATTTGACAATTGCCAAAATGTAAAAATCAGAAAACATGAAAACACTAGACGAAATAATGGCTTTTATAGAAAGTTTCTTGAGAAATATTTGTGGTAATTCAGTTTTATACATCTTGTGTTAACACTTGTGCTGACATAAAAAGTAAGTATACATAAGTGCTATTCTGCCTTTGAATTGCTCCCAAGATGATTTTCTTTAAAAAAAAAAAAAAAAAAAAATCCCAAAAAACAAACAATAAAAAAATAACTTACAAATTTAAACCTACATGTATGAGCTTATTTTTCCTACTTATTCACTAAACTTCAATACTTTGTGAGGTAACTTTTAATGTTACTAAACTTTTTGTCATAATCTTTTATATTATACATGTACATGTATTTTGGTATTCATTATTACCAAGTGTCATTATGACCATATTCATTCCTTCTACAGTGTCATCAAAGCTTTCCTTGGAAGTACCCTTCTGACCTGGATAAATTATTCTTTGAGCTTGACATGTATTTTACCACCATGTTAACTTTCTCACCAAATTTTCAATCAAATGCTTATTTGACCTAGAGTCAAGGATTTAAAATCTTTGCCTATGATTTGACCTTGTGACCTAATATTTGAAAGGACCTATCATTCTTGAACTGACCAAAATTTATAAAGTTGAAACTACATACAGATTAGATGATGATTATGGCTTCAAAAACCAGACAGACAACAGACATTTGGCATTTGCTGATAGAAAGTTCTTGTCAGTTAATTGCCCATTATGCCTTGGAAATGCTGTTATTTTTATTTCTGAAAAGCTTTTATTATATTTTTGTGTACTTTTATAGATTCCAAAAAGTTACTCAGTCACTGGCCAATTACCTGAACCATCTTTTTCATCTGTTACTTTTTGGCAATAAGTACACTTATAGTGAAATAGTATTTTGTATGGAAGTCAAACTACTTCTTTGATTACATTTTCCTTCTTTGAAGACAAATTATTTCACATTTATAGCTATTTCTTTTAGGTAACCAGAATCTGACATGCTCAAAAACTGATATCTAAATGTTATAAAATTCATGTTTACCCTTCTTAAAGAAGTAAAAATTATTTGTTTTTGAGGCATAATGTGCCTTTAAAGATACATGTATGCAAGTTCTATTTTGATTTTCCATAATATGCTTTATTTTGTTCAATATTTAAAGAAATACTTAATTAGCTATTAAATTTGTATGTTTCTGAATTTAAAACTATTAATGCACTAAACTTCATGTATTTAACTTAATAATTAATTCTAATTTCATTTACAGCAAGAAATCTGTACAGATTTTACCTAAACAACTCTGACAAAGAGATTTAAAGTCAGTCTAAATTTTAACATTGAAAAACAAAGTATTTCCATTTGGATGTCTGGCTAAGAACAATTCCTCAGTAAATCAATAAAACTAAATAATGTAAATATATATCTCAAGGATATGATTACTTTCCCCAGCCAATTACACCTAAAAAAAGATTCAAAAACACTTCACATTCAAATCCATACCGGTATTTGGCCATAATTTCCTTTCAAGTCTTAAAAGGATATATATTACAGACTTGTCTTAATAATGTCAATTAATGTCATTGAAGGAGGAGAACATTGTATGCATAAATAGATGAATAGCCTACATAGGAATTCTTTTTTTTCCCTAACTGCCAATTATTCATAATGAAAAGAATGGGGAAAAAACATACTCACCAATAATATATAACTGAGCTGTTGCCGTTTGTCCAGTTTTCACCAGTTTACAAGTGTAAGAACCAGCGTCTGCCTCCGTTGTTGCGTGTATTGTGATATCTGGCCACACCTCTTTGTGGTATTTAAAATCGGATTTGCTGTCCGAACTTGTACCGCTGACGCCATCTTCAGTTCGGTTTTTCTCGTAAGAATTAAGAATGACTACCGGAACACTTGACGCTACACGCAGAAACGTCCATTCAATATCTTCTGGAACGTCAATCATTCGCAAGCCATCAGACATGTTTCTCTGCACGAGGCATCGGAAGGTGACATTGTTTCCAAGGAGATTGACGCGATTCTCAACTGTGACAATAAGATCCTCATTCCCACATAAACCTAAAATGTAAAATTTAAGATTTGTCTTGTTATATCACTTTTTCTTTACATTTTAGTTTATATGAATTTATTTTAGTTCCATTGTGTTGGAAGCTATTAGCTTATTGGAACACTCTTGAATCCATTCCTGGAATCAATCAGTACTAAGCAATGAGTGTAAAGTTATTCTTTTTTATTTGGAAATTTTGCAAGTCCTGAAAACAAAATTTTTACATGCTATCGTCTTGGAATCACTCTTCTGTGTCCAAGAAATTTACAATTCATTAAACGTCATGCTTTTTGTAATACCTCGATTCTCCAAGGATTTCACATATTTCTTGATATCTGTACTTTACATTCAAATGTAAAAACAATCATTCAATTGCACTGGCCTTTTGTGACAAGACTTTTATGTGTGGTATTTGTTCAATTTTAGGTGGTCTGTAGCACTAGGTTTAACAACAAAACTTTGAACATTATTCTATCATTTTTTTATTCTTTTGGGTTAGGTATTAGGTCAAAGTTGCACACTCGAGCGTCACAGAATCTGATCATGAGACACTGTGTGAGATAATGAAAGGTTCCCCATCTAAACTTTTAACTTCCGTTCTCAGCCATATATACGTATGTATAAACAGCCTCGTTGTACATGTCATTGTACAAACATTAGGGGCTTTCTTTGTTTTTCAAGATAGTCCTTAAACTTTGAAGATAGTCCTTGAACTTTCAAGATTTGTTTCAGGACATACAATGACAAAATAGAAAACTGAAGTATTCATAAATCCTCTTAATAATTCTACATCCTGATACAATCAGCGTCACTGACATTTTCTCTGTAAAATTCATACAAAAAGGATTTAAACATATCTTATTCAACTAATCCCCTTAAGAAATCAACTGGCTCCTAAATTATTGAGCCTTTGTTGTCATCTTGAATCACTTTAGATGATTAACAGCTGATTTTAACAGCTAATAATGTATACATGTATATGGACAATCAATAATTGTGTAAACATACTGCATAATTGTACATTAATTTTTGTTTCATAGACAGATACGTATTACTTATCCTATAAGGTGTGTCATTGATAATCAATAGTTGAACGCTGTTTGGACATAATTAGTTAATATCATGAATTTTTTAGTGAACTTTTGAATGCTGCAACAATAATGACTTTCCTACAGAAGTTGATTATCTATAACTCGACTAATGTGTGTTTTTGTACTGGCAGGGTACAAACAAACCTTTAGCTGTGTATTTTTGCTCACAATAGAGTGGCCATTGGTCAATTAGATTGTGCTTTTTATCAATATATTAGTAAAGCTGCAACTGTGAAAGCTTATTTGTATCCCGGGATAAGATGGGGAAAAACCCACATTTTGGCGAGTACCGGAGTATCCCTTTAGCCACTTTTATAATTTTCAGTCAGCCTATATTCTATGAACTCTGATCATTCAAATGAAGTATGAAAAAATGATGAACAGTTCCAAATTTAAAGTCCATTATAAAAATTTAGTTTATATTTGAAACAAAACCCTGATACCATCATAAGAACTTTCTTAAACTAGATGTTATGCTTAAAAAATATCTCGATGGAAAATTTATTTTTAAGTGAATTATAATTTTACTTATTACATGCTATAATGGTTGTTCATTTCATAAATACTGTTTCAATTTGTTCTGTCATATGTACAGTATCTCTTGTTTAAACAATGTCCATCTTTAATTATTTAAACACGAATAACTGGATCAGTGACAAGTCTTTGTTAACAGTCTATATGTACCTAGCATTGTAATTTCCCGACAGAAAAATGCTGAGTCTTACAGGTTTTTTTTAGATATTGTCTTTTAAGTGATTCTGAGTTCAGGTTTAACTGTATTCATTATCACAACCCACTGTACTATCTACCATATATTCTTCAATAAATGCCCCCTGCCCCTAAAACTTGTACAATATCTGATATTGGGATATCATCATTTATTTCATTTATTGACTTTATATAATACAGTTGTATTTTTATCATATTTCTGGTTTGAGGGTGGAAATTTTTTAGCTTATTCTCATCTTCTATAAAAAAAAATTCTTTGGAAATACCAAGTTCAAAATGAGAGTTTGAGAGTGCATATAAAAGCTGATAGCTTTCTACAAAATCAAACTATCAGTTGAGTAAAATAAATTCTGTATAAACTACAAATGAGAAATTATATACATGTGACATATGATTCTGAATTTCATAATTTCCATTATTCAGCATCATTCTTGTTTTAAGAATTTAAACACATCTGTTACAATATAATACCCGATCCTTCACTTACAATTGATCAATGAACTGTACTCATATGACAGCAAAATGTGAGATGTTTTTATCCCACTTAATGGACCTTGAATGTTTAACCAGTATTATCAATATTTAACTGGGCAGGTGTTACTTTCAACAGAAAATTAAATTAAGGATATAAATGCATTGTGCCATTGTCTGGCACACAATATGCTGCCATTTGGTTGGACAATAAATACATGTACCACAGACAACTTAAAATTTAATCAATAATATTATGATTTTTGCCGTTTTAGTTTTGAAGCATATAAAATACATTTAAAGTTTCACTTACATTGTGAATAATTAATACATAGATTTCTGGAATAGAGTCCACTGAGGTTTTTTTGACTTGAAATATTTTTTTCTCAAGATTTATGTACCATTTAACTTGTAGGTCTGATAACTTGTGTGCAAAATTTCTGATCATTTTCTCACTTTGTTTTTCCAGAATAATTGATTTTCATATGTTAAAAAAGTGTTTTAAGTGTTTTATCTACGTAAGAATCGCACAAACAATTGATTTTCAATATAATTCTGGGTATATTTTTATTATTATCTTTGACACATTTTGCCGTTTTATGTGACCGAGATGATTTATGTAAGAATTCAAAGTTTATGTTTAAATATACCATAACAAAAGAATAATATTATTTATTAGCGAAGATTAAACTAGCAGACATGAATATTATAAGCCAACAGAATAAAACATATTCCAAAATATTTTAATGAGTTTTGTTGATGGATCATGCACATGCAAAAATTATCATTATTTATTTCAAAGATACACAATTTTTCGACAAAAAAATCAACAAAAAAACCCCAAAAAAACCCTTACTGAAAAACATCTGTTAACACTACATCAATGAAGGGGCTGACATTTACTACAATGTCTGCCAAATTCACAATATTGATTCAAATAATTGATTCTGATGAGTGCCATAATGATTGTTAAACGAAAGTCCAAGTCACACACATGTTACCTGTGATTTATATGAATGAAATCCATAATTTAAATAAAAAATTCAGACTCATAGCCTTTGTTCACTCACCCCCCAAAAAAACATCACAATGAATATTATCATTTAAGCCTAAGAGAAAAAAAGTTAGATTTTTATCAATCACTTAATGAAACATTTACCATACCACATTAACATGACTGCATGTATTAAATTTTGTTATGCACAGATTGAAAAACAACACTGTCACACATGTCTTTGTTTGATAGTTTATCTTTTATAAAATAATGAAATGTAGTTATGACCATTGCCCCCCCCCCCTGCCTCCCCCTTCAAATCCACCCCCCCCCCCCCACCCAATCAAATCTATATAACAGACCTGTCTTCCTTTGAATTTTTCAATTGCCAATTGTTGCAGATTTCAATGTAAAGATGGTAAAAAATAATGCTACAATTAGTATCTGGACATATTGCACATTCACATAAGTTAACCTGTCTTAATTGATACTTTATGGAAGCATAAGACCTATAAACCTGTAAATAGTGTCTTGAGAATTTAACAGTTTGCCTTTCTCAAATATTTACATAAGCAGCCTTTAACAGAATTTTACATCTACTGGACAAACAAACTTGAGAGAAAATCCTATGTGTAAACATACTTTACAATACAACTCATGGAAAGCTGTTTACATGCTCTTTTTTTACAACATTGACCAGGATCTTTACTACTTTACTACATGTATTAAAATGGGGGGGAATGGCACAAACAAAAGGGACTCATTGTTTCTAACATGCACATCCTCGGACCCATTATGGGGAAATTGACTTGCATACATATCTAGTATCGTCAAGTGAATAACAGAATGCAAAATTTATAGGCCACCTTTTGGAAGATAATATTAACTTTTAAGAACATGAATGGTGACATCTGCAAGGTCCGTATCCTTGGTGCCTGAAAGGACGGGTGGACTCTCATTAAGCCTAGAATACATACAAACATACCCATTATAGAGCATTTCTTGATTAATCACTTGAATATTCAATCAAATTATTGAAAGAATGTTCAATTGACATAGGTAATATAATGACTGAATGTTTTCTCCAGATGTTAACAGCTTAAAGCTATCTATCTATTCTTCATTTTCTGTGGAGTTTACATGTAGACAGTCGGCACATCAAGCCACTAAGAAAAGTTAAAAAGTGAAATTAAAAAAGACGTTGCTGATATTGCTGTAATCCAAACACATGCTTATTTGCCCAAAGGCACCACACAACATTTAAAATAAACACTGGGAAATATATAGGGTTTGTTAAAGAAAATGCAGTCTGGCAATTTGTTACGGTAAGATATGCTCAATATGACTACAGCCATATTTAACTGGTTAAGTGACAGCAATGAAACAAAAAGAATGGTTTGACAGTACTTAGGAACAACAGTCTGTAAAATCTGTAAAACCATTCAGGCTTCATTAGCTAGGTTTCACATAACCCCGACTGCAGTCACATAATTTCTTAAACTGTAAAAATATCCTGAAATTTGAATCCAACTTTCTGAATTCAGTGACATAATCATTAATAACCTTAGTTCAAAACACATCATGATAATGATCAATATGTATGGTCATATCAATCTTAGGGCAGGGCATTTTCAACCTATCACCAAGGGACAAAATAAGGCACATTCTCAATCCTAGTTCATGCCTCCAAGAGCCGCTTCCCAATTTGAAAAAAAATATTCCATCAGCAGGTTATTTAATATCATATGGGCAAGACAAAAGCCCTTTGACTTGCTCGGCTATAGACTTCATGTGTATATTTAAAAGGAAATCAAACTTAAAAAATAAATATAACTTGACTTGCCCGGCTATAGACTTCATGTGTCAGCGCCAAAAAACCCTTCTTTGTAGAGGCCGAATATAGGCTGCTTCCCCAACCAAACTAGCCTCTTTTTTTCCCCAGTTTGGTCCTCAAAATCCCCAGCCTTTTGAAATTTCCCATAGAATTTAGAACAATATTAAATGATGGTGTTGAATTAAGGTCTTTACTGCTTAATTAGTATTTCCCAGTGCTTTTTACTTTTCTATTTTGAAGAACTTGTTAAAAGTTTGTGTTAAATTTGAGACCCCTTTTCCCAAAGTATGCCAAAATCACGCATATTTCTCCAAGAAAAAGGCTGAGGCCCCTTCCCCAAAAATGGTGTTTTTGCCCTGTGTGTATATTTAAAAGGAAATCAAACTTTAATAATAAATATATCTATAACTATAGTTTCTATATATAATTCTATACCTAATCCAGTGAAATTTTCAATATCATTGTATCATTTCTAATTGTGCACCGCCATTTTTAATGTAACTCAATGATAAATGCTATTTCGATAACAGAACAATCGCAACTTTTTGGCTTAAGAATAATTGCTGAGGTGTTCTGACTGAAAGAAGTGCAAGAAATACCGAAATGACACTTTCAAAACGAAAACCGAAAATAAAAAAAAGTGAACAAATTTTTTCTTGATTCCCGGTTCAAAAGCTTTGCCTACATTTGCCCGGGTTTGGCTTACCCAGCTATAGACTACATGAGTAGTTTAAAAGAAAATCAAATAGAAATACAATTAAAAATATACAGAATTCTATACCTAAAATGAAATTTTCAGTGTCAGTTCTGGGGCCGCCATTTCAATGTAACTCAATGATAGTAGGCCGTGTATTCCAATTATGAACAATTGCAAATTTTCGGATAGATAATAATCATTGAGTATTCTGAGTGAAAACGGTAGCAGTGCATGAAATACCAAATGACATCTGGGTAAAGTCAAAAATAATGAGGCCAAACATTTAAAGGCTACCCAGACTAATATTTTAATAGATGTATATATTGTTATATGTGCTAAATATAGCATCTATCAGAGTTGTAAAATATGCCAAGTTTAAGGGACATCATGCTACAAGTGAAAAATTTGCAAGAAAAAAATTACCCAAAAATGTCAGGAGTGTAACACTTTTAGTGTGACATTTTAACACAAATGATGATTCTCTACTCCTGATACAGAAAAACAGTTTTCTTTAAATGACAATTTTTGTTACTTATGTTATATATCTAATGCTCCTTGGCAATTGCTTTTTCTTTATTTTTTTTGGTAAAATGTAGGTATCCCACTTGGTTATCCAGTCACTAAAGTCAGTCGTTGTAAAAAATAAAATG